>NC_000087.7:8359270-8659270 GCF_000001635.26 Mus musculus | reverse complement strand
AAAGCAAGCCTACACAATGATACACTTCCTCTAACAAGCCAACACCTTGTAATAATGCCACATACCATGGGCAAAAGATATTCTAATCAACACACTGCGTCATAGGACATAAAGAAAGATACTGCATGATTGCATTCCTCTAGTCACAGGTTCGACATACCTACAAGCTTATATGAACATACACACACACTCACACACACACACACACACACACACACACACAACAATCGGATATGCACGTGCATACATATATATTTGTCTATTTATTTACTTACTTACTTACCTACTTACTTACTTACTTACTTACTTACTTACTTACTTACTTACTTACTCTTTTTTAAATTTGTTGGGTAAGAACTTTCTACATACACATAAATGAGTTTTAGCAAATTCATCCCTATCTTCTCCTCTTTGAATTGTTACCCATTTCTCCTGTATCACTTTTATCCTTAATTACATTTTTATTTTTATATAGACGGCTGTGTAGTGCCATGCCCTGAGCAATCGCGTGCATGCCGCAAGCAATCACTGAGAAGAGCCGTGCGTGCCACGAGCAATCGCCATTATAAGATGGTGCTGGCCTCCCCTGTGCCTAACTAGTAAACAAGCCTTGTACGCAGGTGCAAGAGTGAACTCACTCCTAGTCACTGCCCATTCTCGGGGCATAATAGTGGGGTGATGGGCAAGCAACGAATCAGGAGCTGTCACATCACATCAGGTGCTGAAACGTCATGCTGTTGGCTATATAAGCAGCGCCATTTTCCCGGATCATGGTCTTCCTGATAAGTAAGCAATAAAACTTTTGCCACAGAAGATTCCGGTTTGTTGTATCTTTCTTGCCGGTCGAGTGGGATGCAATAAGTGGCACCGAGGAACCCGGGAACTTTATACCATCACACCAGTGAAAGGAAGATCCCTTGTTCACGGGGCGGAATCAGAACTGCGGGATGAAAGGCTCTGTAAGGTACATACAGTTTTGAAATTTCTCCAGAGTTAGACACCCTTTAGATTGTTTGCACAGCGATTGCACTTTTCCTTTCAGTTTCATTTTTCTTCCACTGCTTCCACTGCTGACTGGTTCTTAGTCGTGGTCAGGCCTGGATAGCGCCTGGACAGCGACCAGTTTCAGTCACGGTCAGGACTGGACAGTGCCTGGACAGCGTCCATTTTCAGTCACAGTCAGGACTGTACAGCGGCAGTATGAGAATCTCGCATTCTATAATAGTGGCCTTACACTCGGTCCTGAAGCAGTGTGGCCTAAAATGTGCCACTAATACCTTATAGGGATTTGTCAGGGAGATAGATCATGTGGCACCATGGTAGGCTTGCTTAGGGTCATTTAGGCCTTTTCATGGGCCTTGATCCCGAGGAAAGATATAAAAAGAAAAGAATGCCTTGGGAGAAATTAGAAAAGGGATGGAAAGGGAGAGAAGAAGGGAGATCCAGCTGGAGAGGCACATAAGGAAAGGAGCCTCTACCTGCCACTAGATGAGTTTAAGCAGCTAGCTCTTAGTAGCTCAGAATCTGATGAAGGGCTTAGCTCCTCTGAAGAAACGGACTTGGAGGAGGAAGCAGTTCATTATAAGGGAGAAAGGTACCTGCAAGATAAAATGCAAGCTACTCAGTGCAGAAAAAGTCCAACAACGACTGGTGAAAGCCAGCTTGCTGCTCGGCCTCGGGATTGTTGGCTTCAGTGTCCTAGTGAACCTCTGCCTTATGTGCATAGGTAGTTGTCAATTTTTGCCTACACCTCATGTAGGGGTAAACCCTCGAGGCATCAGGCCATTACAAGTCTGGCAAATGGATGACACTCATATTTCCTCCTTTGGGAGAAATCAGTACTTACATGTTTCCTTTGACACCTGCAATGCTATAATGTTTGCCACACCTTTAACAGGGGAAAAAGCCTCTCATGTTATACAGCACTGCCTAGAAGTGTGGAGTGCTGGGGCAAGGCCACAATTCTTAAAACGGATAATGGGGTAGCATATACTTCTACTAAATTTCAACAATTTTGTCATCAAATGGATGTCACTCACTTGAATGGCCTTCCTTATAATCCTCAAGGACAAGGCATTGTGGAATGTGCCCACCACACACTCAAGCCTTATCTTATAAAACAAAAAAGGGGAGTTGATGAGACTCTGCCCTCAGTGCCAAGAGTAGCGGTATCTATGTCACTCTTTACACTTAATTTTTTGAATCTTGACGAGCAGGGACGTTCTGCAGGTGAGCGACATAGCTCAGACCCTGATAGACCAAAAGAAATGGTCAAACGGAAGGATGTTTAATTAGTCTCTGGAAAGGCCCGGATCCTATCTTAATCAGATCCCGGGGAACTGTTTGTGTTTTTCCACAGAGTGAAGACAACCCATTTTGGCTGCTGGATTGACTCACCCGCAGGATATTCATCAAGGATGGTGCAAAAATGCTAACTCCTGAGGACACTTCCTGATCCTGACAATGCTGAACTTGTCTCGGGTTCCTAGTATAATGGGTGAACAGATATGTGCTATTCTCTCGACTTTCCCTAAACCAATGTCAGTTCGCCATGATACTATAGTTTTTCCAAAATTCTTTACTACTAATAAAACAGTAGATTTGCCATATTTACCCTATGATCCAACTCGAGCACCATTAGGAGAAAATCACTCCTTACTAGAACAGGGTTTTTTATGTTTTCAAATTAATGGACAAGGACATTGTATCAACCTCCCAGCCTGAGCTTTAGGGAGGTTTAATGAGCACCGAGGAGGTTGGGTGAGCACAACCCAAGATACTTCTAATGTAGATATAATCTTTACAAATCGGACCTTTTGGCAGGAGGCAATTTGGGTTAATGGTACATTTGTACCACCTAACTTTTCAGACAAAGAATGTCCCCACCAACCAAAAATAGCCCCTCATTGTGTCTTGGAAGATGAAGGTCTGATCCTGCCTTGGTCTGATTGTCGATCCTCCATCACTTGTTGGGCAGATCAGAGTAAAACTTTTTCCTTTTCTTCCAACATGACAGATGACCCAAAGAATGAATTTTTTATGAAAAAGAGATTTTTTATTCAGGACTTTAGAATGCATTCCTTTCACAAGTGGGTGCTATGAGGAGTCAATGGCAATTGTACAGATTTCAATCCTTTGATTTTTATCCAGGGAGGAGCAGTTGTAAAGGCTTCTTTTACTGGCATCTCAAGATTTGCTCAGCACTGGGGAATACATGATGCCTCCCAGGACTCTTATGGACATACTAATATCAGAGTAGAGATCACTGGGTTCAATAAAACTTTGGTAAACCAGATTATTTATACATCTCCCCCAGTCTGTGTTTACCCCCCTTTCTTGTTTATATTCTTTCACGTGATTCATTTGAAGTCTGTTCCAATGATTCTTGATGGATTTCTCAATGTTAGCATGTAACAATAAACACCCATGCCACGGTGCCACGGATCCCACTTTGGGTCCCTGTTCTGGTGGAAACACCTTCCACCTTTAAAGTAAATGGGAGAAATGCCCTAAAGATACATGAAGTACACACTAGATTAGTTGAAAAGTGGAAAATTAGCTGATAAGAGCAACTGTTGTTTGGGCAGTGGTGCTTTATGTCTTTAATCCCATCACTTGGTTGGCAGAGGCCAAGAATGTCTGAGTCTGAGACCAGCTTGGTATACAGAGTGAGTTCCAAGACAGCCAGGTCTATACAGAGAAACCCTCTCTCAAAAAACAAACAAACAAACAAACAAACAAACAAGCAAACAAACAAAAAGCACCTGTTCTATGAAGAGGACCGAGCACAATGCACCCACATAGTGGCTTACAATTTATGCACAGCTACAGTTTTAGAGAATCACTGCTCTCTTTTTAGCCTCTGTAGGCTATAGAGGCATAAGTGAGATAGAGGGCATGAGCAGACTAGCACAGAAGTGAGAGAGGGCATAGCACATAGGTGAGAGAGAGGTCCTGAGCACTCTAGCACATAAGGGAAAAAAAGGGGCTGGGCATCCAAGCACATAAGTGAGGGAGAGAGGGCCTGCACATCCTAGCACACTCTTGTAATCAAGCTCAGTACTAGGAAGGTGGAGGTGGGAGTTTACCAGGGATTGTAGGGAATCTGGATGTTCTCTTCTGATCTATTAGGACAGCATGGACTGTTCTGTTGTGGGTATGTACATACAGAAATAGTACACACATTTTAATTTTTATGCACATAAATAAATAACAAAAATTATTACAGTTGAAATTAGTAGTACCATTTCCAGTACTTTCATGTTACACATTTCTTCATGTTTTTTTCAATTCTGCAAATGCTTATTAACCTAGAAACTGGAAATCATTTATCTTAAAGATGGTAGCTCATTTCCACCTCCTGAGAACTCCCTTCTAATCAATGGTGCCTGGTACTCCATGACAGCATACACAGGGTATATTCAGCCAAAGGGTGAAATCCCTGGATGAGACCTGTTTTCTCCATCTGGCATCACAAAGGGTCCTCAGAATACTACATGTGGGTCTCTCCTGATAAAGTTTTATTTATTTGTTTGTTTGTTTGTTTGGTTTTGTTTTGTTTTTTATTTTTGTTATTGTTTTGTTTTTTATTTGTTTTATTTTTGTTTTGTTTTTTTTTGGTTTTTGTTTTGCTTTGTTTTTGTTTTTGTTTGTTTGTTTGTTTGTTTGTTTTTCCCATTGAGCAGACAAGCAAGGAAAGGTGCGGTTGTGAAGGAGTTCACTTCTGAATGACCTGGAAGAGATAACCAGCTCTGATCAGGGTTATTGGACTGTTAAAGGATGTGTGACTGGAGGGAAATCTCAGTCCCAAGAGGCCACTATGTGAGGAAAAACCTCCCGATCTGCATTTCCTACGGCTTCTGAGGGTTAAATGAAGGAGGAAGATCATATTTTTTTTCCATTTTTTTTAACTAAGAAGACATTATAGTTTTTAAGAGAAGAATGGCTCTTAAGAAAATAATGGTGATTCCAAAGGAAGATTACTTATTACTTTTGGACTTTGATGATGAAGAAGATGACATAAATATTTCGGAGGAGTCTCTTTCTGAAGGTTACTGCATATTCAGTGTTGGGTATTAATTGTGTGTTGTGCAGTTCACTAGACTTTTACCTAGTCACCTGAAATGGAAGAAGTCTTTTCTCAGAGATTTTATATAGTTCATTTGAAATTTTACCTATCTATCTATATCTATATATTCCTATACCCGAGTTTTAGCAACACATATAACTACTCTTGACATTGTAGTCACAATATATTGATAAAAAATAACATGTTATGATTTTGCCACCGGAAAATACCTGAACATTGTTCCAATAATATGTTTGCAAAACTTGAATTTATTTCAAGAACATTACAAATAATTTATTTCATTCTTTTTTTATTATTTATTTTCTTTTTTTCTTTTTTTTACGTTTCAAATATTATTCCCTTTTCTATTTTCCCCTCCAAAAATCCCAGTCCTCTCCCCTCTATCCCTGCTTTCCAACACACCTACTCCCAATTCCTGGCCCAGGCATTCCCAAAACTTGGTCATAGGAACTTTACAAGAACAAGTGTCTCTCCTCCCATTGATGACATACTAGTCCATCCTCTGCTACATATGCAGCTATAGGCATAAGTCACAACTTATGTTTACTTTGTCTTACCCGCGTTCGCTACCGGCCAGGAAAGACGCAGCAAACCAGAATATTCTGCGGCAAAACTTTATTGTTTACATCTTCAGGAGCAAGAGTGCAAGAGAGCAAGAGCTCTATTGCTTACATCTTTAGGAGCCAGGGCGCAAGAGCGCAAGAGCTCAAGAGAGCAAGAGCCAGAGCAAGAGAGAGAATGGCGAAACCCCGTCCCTTTTTAAGGAGAATTAATCTCCGCCTAGGACGTATTACTCTCTGATTGGCTGCAGCCCATCCGCCGAGTTGTCGTCACTGGGAAGGCAGAGCACATGTAGTGGAAAACTACCCTTGGCACATACGCAGATTATTTGTTTACCCCTTAAAACACAGGATGTCAGCGCCATCTTTTAACGGCGAATGTGAGGGCGGCTTCCTACAACTTTGATTGGAGATTTAATCTCAGGGAACTCTGGGAGTACTTGTTAGTTGTTTTTCCTCATAGAATGTTCCTTGTGTACTTTCTCTAGCTCCTGTGCTCAGTCCAATGGATTTCTTTGAGCATCCACTTCTGTATTTGTCAGGAAATGGCAGATCGTCTCAGGAGACAACTATATCAGTCTCCTGTCCCTAAGCTCTTGTTTGGCTCTTCAACAGTATCTGGGTTTGGTGGTTGTTTATGGTATGGATCACAGAATGAAGCAGTGTCTGGATTCCTTCAGTCTTAGTTCCAAACTTTTTCTCTGTAACTCTTTCCATGGATCTTTTGTTCCCAATTCTAAGAAGGAACGACATATCCACACTTTGGTCTTCCTTCTTGTTGAGTTTCATGGGTTTGGCAAATTTTACCTTGTTTTTTCTGAGCTTCAAGGATAATATCCACTTATCAGTGAGTATATATCATGTGCTTTCTTTTGTGATTGAGTTATCTCACTTAGGAGCATATCATCCAGATCCATCCATTTGTCTAAGAATTTCATGAATTCATTGATTTTAATAGTGATGTAGTATTTCATTATGTAAATGTACTATATTTTCTGTATTTATTCCTCTGAAGACGGGCATCAGGTTTATTTTCAGCTTCTTGCTATTATAAATAAGGATGCTATGAACATAGTGATGCATGTATCCTTATTACAAGTTGGAATATCTTCTGGATATATGCCAAGGAGGACTATTGCTGGATCTTCAGTAGAAGTATTACCACTTTTCTGAGGAAACCCCATCTGCTTTCAAGAGTGGTAGTACCAACTTGCAATTCCACAAGCAATGGAGGAGTGTTCCTACTTCACCACATACCCACCAGCAACTATTGTCATGTGAGTTTTAGATCTTAGCCATTCTGACTCTGTGATGTGGAATCTTAGGGTTATTTTGACTTTCTGTTCCCTGATGATTAAGGATTTTGAACATTTATGAGGTGCTTCTCAGCCATTCAGTATTTCTTAATTTAGAATTCTTTGTTTAGAACCGTCCCCATTTTTTAAAATAGTGTTATCTGATTTTCAAGAATCCAGCTTCTTGAGTTCTTTGTATATATTGAATATTAGTCCCATATCTGATTTAGCATTGATAAAGACTTTTTCCCCGTTTTGTTCTAATGATAGTGCCCCTTGCCTTACAGAAGTTTTGCAATTTTTGAGGTCCCATTTGTCTATTTTTAATCTTATAACAACAGCCATTGCTGTTTTGTTCAGGAATATTCCCCATTTAACCTTGTCTTCGAGACTCTTCCACACTTTCTCCTCTATAAGTTTCAGTGTCTCTGGTTTTATGTGCAGTGCCTTGATCCAATTAGACTTGAGCATTGTACAAGGAGATGAGAACAGATCAATTTGCTTTCCTCAATATGCTAACTGCCAGTTGAGCCAGCACCATTTTTTGAAAATGCCATTTTCTTTCCACTGGGTGGTTTTATCTCCTTTGTAAAAGATCAAGTGACCACATGAGTTTGGGTTCATTTCTCTGTCTTCAGTTCTGTTCCATTTATCTACCTGTCTAACACTATTCCTGTACCATGAAGTTTTTATCATAATTGCTCTGTAGTACAGCTTGAGGTCAGGCATGGTGATTACAGAAGACATTCTTCTATTGTTGAATATAGTTTTGGATATAGTAGGTTTTTTTTTTCAAGATGAATTTACAAATTGCCCTTTCTAACTCAGTGAAGAAATGAGTTGGAGTTTTGATGGTGATTGCAATGCATATCAGATTGCTTTTTGAAAGATAGCCATTTTTACTAAATTAATCCTGCCAAATCATTAGCATGGGAGATTTTTACCATCTTCAGAGATCTTCTTTGATTTCTTTCTTGAAGAAACTTGAAGTGTTTATCATACATATATTTCACTTTCTCAGAGTCACACCAAGGAATTTTATATTATTTGTGACTACTATGAAGCATGTTTTTCCCTAATTTCTTTCTCATACTATTTGTCTTTTCTGCAGAGAAATTCCACTGTTATGTTTAAATTAATTCTAAATTCAGCTCCTAAGCTGAAAATGTGTATCAGGATTAGGTTTTCTCTGTTGTAATTTTTGGAGTCATAGATACATAGATATCTTCTGGAAATAGAGAAATTTTGACTTCTTCCTTTCCAATTTGTATTCATCTGTTTTTTTTTTTTTTTTTTTTTTTTTTGTAATTGCTTTGGCTAGTATTTCAAGTACTCTATTGAATAGGTAGGGAGTAAGTGGGCAGCCTTGTCCAGTCCCAGATTTTAGTGGGATTCCTTCTGGTTTCTGACCATTTAGATTAAAGTTAAATCCTGGGCTTTCTTTTCTTTTCTTTTCTTTTCTTTTCTTTTCTTTTCTTTTCTTTTCTTTTCTTTTCTTTTCTTTTCTTTTCTTCTTATTCTTTTTTTTTTAGGTGTATGCCTTGAATTCCTGGTCTTTCCTGGACTTATTATGAATGGGCATTGTATTTATCCAACTATTTGCTCAGCATCTAATCGAATAATCATGTGGTTTTTGTAGTTGAGTTTTTTGTTTTTGTTTTTGTTTTTGTTTTTGTTTTTATTTTTGTTTTTGTTTTTGTTTTTGTTTTTCTATAATGGATTTAATTGATGTATTTTCGATATTAAACTCTCCCTGAATCATAAGAAGGAGGCCAACTAGGTCATGATGGATTATCCTTTTGATGTATTCTCAGACTCGTTTTGAAAGGATTTTATTTAGTATTTTTGCATCGATATTCATAATGGAAATTGGAATAAAGTTTCCTTTCTTCATTAGGTTTTGTATATTTGTAATCTTGCTTCATAGAACATATTAAATAGTGTTCCTTCTCTTTTAATTTTGCATAATAGTTTGAAGTAGGAGAATGCTGTGGAAATCCAGGTAGAAAATCCTTCCATCAATGACAGGTCAAGACATGTCGAATCGACTTATAAGATGGTGATCCTCAGCTCCCGGAATGTCTGTTCAAATTCTATGGTCCAATTCTGTAACAAATAACGAGACAAAGCCTTTTATAGGTTAGATGCTCTTGTAAAATTCTCAAATTGTCCTAAGGTGATACAGATGCTAGGCAGCTTATGTTTGCAACCCAGCTGAGCCATTTGCCACAGAATATACACTTGCTCATGGACCAGATCTTTCGTTGGTTTACCAACATGAGGCCTCTCTGTATCTGGGAGTTGGCCATGTCCTGGCTGTTCAGGGCCAATGTCACTCTTGCCGAAAGGTCATTTTATAGTTTGCGTTGTCTGAACCGTACCAGACAAGGCAAGGGCCGAAACAGTGACAGAGGCAGCTACTGCTGCTATTGCTACCAAGCCAACTATAATAGCAGAGATTCCAAAATCTCTCTTTTCTCTAAATAAGCTTAAATTCTAGAGGCTTCCACAGGAACTGGAACAAATCTAGGCAAATGAGTAACCAAAGCAAAGGGATACTTAGTAGCATCCAAACACAGGGTATAGAAACTTTCATTAAGCAAGCAATCTAACTCTAATTGATTATTATTTAAACTTTTATTACTTACCACCCACAGAAAGGGGGCCAAACACAAACCGGGGTGACAGTATAATTCACCCTTTTAAATGCTTTATATTTAGTATTAGAGGAGGAGCGATCGAATGACCCCAAACCAGCACTCAAAGTGCCCTACCACTCAAAACCCATTGGGCCCTTTTCACTATATCCACCTTCAATCATGGCCATAGGTGAAAGATCGGTACAGCTCTCATTAACCCCACAAAGTAACCGTTGATCAAAAGGGTTAGCATCTGCCCGATCAGGATCCATGAAGTTAAAATCATGTCCAGCAAGGATTTCATTAATCTCTACACTTACATGCGGGGAAAAGGATAAAATATCCTTCAACCACCCAAAAGGTCTGGCCTGGCACCCCTTCCAAGGAAGCATGGAGTCCTCCGAGGATCTTCCTTTACAAAAGGGTGCCATTCTGGGTTGCTGGGGCAGTGCTTTCCTGGATTTATGACTAGGCCTCCAGCCTTGGATTATCAAGGCATTGGCTATTATTTCAGAGTGGGTTCCCCAAGCAGCTGCTTTCAACCAGGCCACTGATTGATTTTATAAGGATATACACTGGCGTTGGTCTTTCAAGTCAGAGATCATTACAAAGCACAGGCTTCCTTTGAGGGAGAAGTTCTGTTTTCCATCAGAACCTGAATTTGTCCATCTAATGGTAAAAAGGCAAGTCCCAGCTCCCTATCAGTAGTAAAGAAATGTGGAAAAACTTGTGCACTGTGCATGACAGGCATGAACAGAATGTTAGACATAATACCCCAACACAATTCCCCCGATATACTAGGAACCATGATCTCCAGTAGAAGGGTCATTATCCATCGTTGTTTCCAGAATTCCCTCTTTTGTCCACATCTTCTGAAGGGGAGATCCTTCAGATGAGGCATTCTGGAACCCAAAGGGGATTGTCTTCTTCCTGTGGAAAGACACAAATAACTCCTTTGGATCTTATTAAAATAGGATGCAGGCCTCTACATTTTCCATTTAAGACAACTTTCCATTTGATAATTTCTCTAGATCTGTTTGGTTCTGAACAGTGACGATCAGCTGCAGTGTGGCCTTGTTCATCAATATTAAAAAAATTAAGAGTAAAGAGTACCATGGAGATGTCCACTCTCAGTGTTAAGGGTAAGAGCCTCATCGACTCACCCTTTCTTTTTGATAAGGTAGGTTATAAGAGTGTGGTGGGCACGTTCCACAATGTCTTGTCCCTGTATGGCAAACCAGTTAAATAAGTTACATTCCTCTGTAGACAGAATTGTTGAAAATTTTGAGAGGTGTAGGCCAGTCCATTATCTGTTCTAAGAAATTTGGTTTGTCCCCAAGCACTCCAAGCTTCAAGGCAATGTTGAATTACATGTGTGGCTTTTTCTTAGTAGAGGGATCAGTTTTACTGCCCTCTTTTCTCTCTCCCCTTCCTTCTGAATCCCTGGGAGGGCCCTTTTTCTTAGACATGTCTTTCTTTTTTCGAGCTCCCATCCTCTCATTCTGTTAGGTTTCTGACATACTGTCCTGAACCTCTTCTAGTATTCCCTGTTCCTCCACATTGGCTGTTTGGCAGGTTTCATCCTCTAGACAGTTTTATATCAGCTTGCAAATGCCTTGGTGCCCAGGCGTAAGTCTCCCTCTTCATGCTTAAATTCAAGGTCACTTCCTAGCTTACTACATAAGGCTACAGTTAGAGACCCCGAACAAGAATACCAGGGAGAAATGCGATCCACTTCCTTAACAAAGTTCTGCAGTGTACTGGAGGCAACCTGCCTGTAATGCAGTGATCACTGACTGTGAGGAGGCCATGATAGAGTGAGTCCCTGCTCCTGATCTACACCCCATTTATAGTACTCCTTAAGCAAAGCGAAAGTAAACACAGTGCTCTGTTCCCTTATCTACGGAAGGCTTAGAAGATACCTCAGTGCTGCCACTTATCTACGTCGGACTGACAACACCTCATTTTTCAGCACCAGCCTCGATGGACCTCAAATTTCAGCACCAGCCTCGATGGACAGAATAAGAAACAGAATGAGGGCCAGGGCAACCAAGACTAGAGCTTCTACTGCCCCTTTCTAGGGTGCATCTAGATTAAGACCGAAATCAATAGGGATAAGAGGGTCACGATGAGACATACCTCTCCAAACTTACCTTTTCCCTGCAGTTCTGAATTCACCCCATCTCCAGGGGTTCTCCTCAATGCCAGCGATGTTGATCCTGGGTTTATAGCACCGGATGACCTGCGCTACCATCTCGCCAGCAAGAACACATGCAGGACACTCAGATCTTTCTGCAGTAAAGCTTTAATACATCTCCATAGATAGATGAACAGCTTCAAGGCAGGAGACCCAGAGAGCAGAAAACCACTCCCTTATATAGGTTGCAAAGTATGGTTAGAAATACGGTTGGAGATGTGAATCACCGGAATTGTCTGCCCACCATCAGCTTGATGACGCCATTGGAGAGGCAGGGCTCAGGTAATGGAAAGATACCCTGACGCCTGAGCGTACTCACCATGAGCAATGTTGACAGTGGTGTTGTCAGCGCCATCTTGTATTGGTGACCGTGAGGGCGGCTCCTCACAGTGGTAGAAGTAATTGCAGGGTTTCTCTGATCCTGATTTGAATTTGGTACCTGATATCTGTCTAGATAAGTGTCCATTTTATCCAGATTTTCAAGTTTTGTTGAGTACAGTCTTGAATAGTAGGATCTGATGATATTTAAAATTTACTAAATTTCTGGTGTTATTTCTCCCTTTTCATTTCTGATTTTGCTAAATTGGATGCTGTTATTGTGTTCTGTATTTAGTCTGTCTAATGGTTTATCTATCTTGTTGATTTTCTCAAAGAACAAGCTCCCAGTTTGTTTGGTTATTTTTGTATTGTTCCTTTGTTTCCACTTGGTTGATTTTAGCACTGAGTTTGATTATTTCCTGACTTCAACTCCTTTTGGGTGAATTTTCTTCCTTTTGTTCTATAGTGTTAAGGTGTGATGTCAACCTACTCCTATATCCTCTCTCCGGTTTCTTTTAGAGGCATTCAGAGAGAGCTATGAGTGTCCCTCTTAGGGCTATTTTCATTGTGTTCCATAACTTGCAGTATGTTGTAGCTACATTTTCATTAAACTCTGAAAAGTCTTTAATTTAGTTCTATATTTCTTCCTTGACTGTTTTGTCACTGACTAGATTGTTGTACACATTCCACGTGTATGTGGGTTTTCAATTATTTATATTATTGTTGAAGTTAGTCTGTGGTGATCTGATAGGAAGCAGGAAATTATTTCAATAATTTTATATCTGTTGAGGCATGTTATGTGACTGAGTGTATGGTCAATTTTGGAGAAGGCATCGTGAAGTCCTGAGAAGAAGGGACATTCGTTTGTTTTAGGATAAAATGTTCTATAGATATCACCTAAACGTATTTGCTTCATAAATTCTGCAAGTTTCACCGTGTATCTTTTTAGTTTTAGTTTCCAGGATCTGTCCATTAATGAGGGAGGGGTGTTGAAGTCTTCCAATATTATTGTGTGTGGTACAATGTGAGTTTTGAGCTTTACTAAAGTTTATTTTATGAATGTGGATGTCATTGCATTTGGAGTATAAATGTTTAGATTTGGGAGTCCATCTTGGTAAATATTAACTTTAATGAATATGACGTTTCCCGCCTGGCCTATTTTCATAACTTTTGGTTGAAAGTCAATTTTATTTGATATTAGAATGGCTGCTCCACCTTATTTCTTTGGATCATTTGCTTGGAAAGTTCTTTTCCAGCCTTTTAGTCTGAGGTAATGTCTGACTTTGTCCTTGGTGTTTGTTTTTGGTATGCTGAATATTGCTTACACATCCATTTTTTTATTCTATGCCTTTTTACTGGTGAACTGAGTCCACTGATATTAAGAGATACTAAGAAAAGTCCTTGTTGCTTCCTGTTATTTTTGTTATTAGAGTTGGAATTTTGTTCATGTAGCTATCTTCTTTTAGGTTTCCTTCAACTTTAATTTCTTCTTTTTTCTCGAGTGTAATTTCCCTCTTTATATTGAAATTGTCCCTTTATTATCGTTTGATGTGCTGGATGCATTGGAAGATATTGTGTAAATATTGTTTTGTCACAGAATACCTTGGTTTCCCAAGCTATGTTAAAAGAGTTTTGCTTCATATAGTAGTCTTGGCTGGCATTTCTGCTCTCTTACATTCTGTATGACTTCTGCCCTAGATTTTCTCCTTTCATAGTCTCAGGGAAGAAGTTATGTGTAATCCTGATAGATCTTGCTTTATATATTACTTGACCATTTTCCCTTACTGCTTTTAATATTTTTTCTTTGTTTTGTGCATTTGGCGTTTTGACTATTATATGATGGCAGAAATTATTTTTTTTTTCGGTCCAAATAATTTGGCGTTCTGTAGTCTCCTTGTTTATTCATGAGCATATCTTTCTTTAAGTTAGGGATTTTTTTTCTATAATATTGGTAAAAATATTCACTAGCCCTATAATTTGGAAACCTTACTTCTCATCTATACCTATACTGGATTTCATGTACGTAATTATGTCATTTCTAAAAGCTGTTTCAAAAATTCACCTGGGCAGTATTTCCTGAGAAATTCAAATCATTAATACTTTATTCCCTTTTACTAATATAGCATATTATGTTTCCATTTTCTGTTGTCCATATAGTACAGAGCCCAGCATTTGACAAAGATGAGAATATATCACCTCAGGTAGAAACAGATGAAGATACGGTGTAATACTTTTCATTTTTTTCCCATTTCAATAGAGTACTTCAAAAGTGGTGTTTGTGATCCCTTGACTGGAGAAGTGGATTCAGGAAAAAAAGTAATTCAGGGTCAGATGCTCTTATATGTGTAGTTCAAGACCAGATTGTGGTCCTTTAGACCTTGTGATCACAAAAACATAGCAACTAGTACAATACAACCACCTGCATGAGATGTTCCCAGATATACACACAAAGAAAAGGAGAACTATTATAAAAATAAGAGAAGGACCATTTGGGAAGAAGAAGGATCTCAGCAATGGTAGTACAGTTATGAAGAAGTGCTGTGAGGTGTAAATGTATGAATTGTTTAAAGTAAATATTACAAGTTTTTTTTTTTGGAATTCTACCATGTATTTTATATGGATATGACATTTGGTTCAAATCAAATATTATATATTTATTAAAAATAATTAAAATAATTTTCTGTGTAAAGTTTTTTGTGTGGTAGAAAAAATGTCCTATGGTGAGACTTCAACTTAAAGTGTATCTCGCAGGAAGGTAAATCCCCTAGACGTTTCCCAAGCTTGTTTTCCCTGATCTCTGAAAATACAGCTAGGAAGAAGCTCTTTGTTCTCTATAGCCAGCAAAAAGGCTTTTTGTTTCTATACTTTTCAACCAGAGATGCCTGCCTTCCTGTGCCAAGGACAAGGAGATAAAAATTTAGAAAAGACTCAGGCCCCACTCCTGCCTTGTAAATTTCACCAAGAACACCAGGAAGAGAAGAACTCCCCTGCCCACATTTCCCAACTCCTCCCAACTCTCCTCCCAACTCCTCCCAATTCCTCAGCTAGCTGTTAAAAGCCCCTTACTGTCACAGCTCGGTGTCAAACTCCCCTGCCCTGCTAGGCAGAGTGACTTTGTCCTCAGCCAGCTAATAGTAAAACCTCTTGCAGTTTGCGTCAGTTGTGGTTTTCTCTTGGGTCATTGGGGTGCTGGCCAGCTCATTCCAGGACTTGAGAGGAGGCCCAGCTTCTGAGGTCTTACATTTGGGGGCTTCTCCACCATGATTTGTGGCCTACCCCAATTCTCAGAAACCCTGCTTGGAGGTAGGATTCTATCTTTGTCTGTATCTTTGTCTCTATCTTTTTCTATAACTTTCCTCTATCTTTGTCTCTATCTTTTTGTGCCAGCTCTGTTTGAATTCACTATTCTCCGTTTGCAGTTGTAAATGCTCGTGAGAGCAACAAACTCCCTTTTTCAGATGGAAAAGGGTTACTGACAGACATGTCAGGAGAAACCGGCTGCCACCCTTTGGGACATCCCAGGAGTTCTGAGGGAGTTCCAGGGATACCTGGAGATCTCCTATCAGTGTGCCAAGTGAGAGTGTGCTCACTCGGCTGTCTGTTTCTGTTACTGGGTGCCAAGTGAGTGTGTGATCTCTCGGCCATCTTATTGGGGCCTGGTCTTGGTTATTGTAATCTTTTTTGTGTATATATTTTTTTCCCTGTATATGACTCTGATGATGGGACTGACTATTATCATGCCCCTTGGACTGACCCTTGATCAGTCGACTGAAATTAAGACTAACACTCACATTCTCTCTGTGGATGTCTGAAATCGATTTTAGAGAACTTTCTGATCTACAGAATGGCCAGCTTTGATGATAGTTGGCCACTAGAGGGCACTCTTTTTTTGGGTCTGTTTTCAGCTCTTAAAGTTGTTTTACAGAGGGGACCAGGGTCTTAGCCAGATTACGTGCCCTACATTCTCATCTAGAAAAATTTAGCACAGGATCCCCCCTCTCCCATCCTGTTTAAAGCCTTGGGTTAAAAAGAATAATCCAGGCTCCCCAGTCCTGGCCCTCTGCCACCCAGAGGTGAAAAAAAAAGTTAAAACTGGCACAGGTTGAACTGCAGCCCTCGGTTTCTCCCAAGATCTTTCCAGAGTTAGAAGAACCTCCAAAATGGCATAGCACCCCACCCCCATATTCCCAACTGGTCCCACCCAAGAACTCTCAACAGGGTGCCACTAGATATTTGGGGAGGGACCAGTTGCTAAATCCCAAGGCCAGCGAGCTCGAAGCCCAGATTCAACCATTGCACTGCCTTTATGTACTTATGACCCTCCTCCAGCAGGCCCCAGACAACTGCTGACCCTTCAGTAATGGCCCTTTTCCTCCTCTGAACTCTATAACTGGAAGGCAAATCACACCTCCCTTCTTTGAAAACCCCTCTAGCCTGCTAATCTAATGGAATCTCTCATATTCTCTCTTCAGACTACTTGGGATACTGTCAGCAGCTACAGATTCTTTCACCACAGAGGAGAAGGAGAGGATTCTGAGAGGAAAGAAAGAGCATGCTGGGGGCCAATTGACTACCAATAAAACTTCTGAATGAAATGGATGCAGCCTTCCCTCTGACATGTCCTGACAACACTGACCATATGGAGCAATTGACAATTTTCTGCTGGGCTCTGATAATAGGACTGAAAGGAGCTGGCAGGTGCCCCACCAATTTGGCCAAGGTAAGAGAGATCCTACAAGAGAAAAAGGAGCCCCCAGCAGTGTTTTTAGAATACCTCTGAAAGGTATAGAGGTGTTACACTACTATTCTTTATGTTACAAAATGTTATAGGATCTATCTGTCTCTTTAAGGGTATCTCTGACTAGCAGTTACAAAAGCAGAACGTCCAGGCCAACAGAATCATCACCACCATGAGCTTTTTTTTTTTTTTTAATATGAGTTCAAGAAGAAGGAAAATGCAATGCAAGTTAAGGGTCTTGATCCCCTATCCATCCAGCTTAAAGCCATAGGGTGGACCCAGAAGTTTAGGTCAAAAGTGTAAATTTCACCTATACTACAACCAACTGTGACGATTTCTAGCCATCTCCAGTTTCAGTGTGGTATTTAGTCCCACCATCTACATCAAGGCATATTGCCTAATGTGAAATAATGCCAGCCGTTTATTGCAAAAACCACTATGTGTTGACTTGGATGTAAAATGAGACATCTATAATATAGATACACGTGAACACATACACATACTCACAGAAAGAGGCAAGAAGTAGAGGAGCTGAGTCTTAGGATCCCTCAATGAAGAGATAGTGGAAATCTTGTAAGGCAGAGATTTCATTGAGAAACTGTATGTCTCTATCTGCACAAAATCAGGCCAGTCTGCCTTCCATCAATGAGTTGTAGGTTCTCACTATCCATCATCCCCATTTGAGAAGGTATGGACAGTTAATGAAAGATGGAGAGTCAGTTTTCATCAAAGGTATGCCCTTTGAAGGTTATAGGTTGGCCAGGCACTACTGGTAGCCCCATATCCAAGATTTTATGGGCAACACAATTGATTTGAATGGGTTTTATTAAAAGGGAGAAAAGGAGACATGAAGTTGGAAGGAGGATTTAGGTGGAAATGGATCTGGTTTTGGTTCGGGAGGAGTTATTAAGAGAACTGGAAAGTAAATTCCATCAAAATATATTGTATGAATTTCTCAAGTTATTAATGAATGTAGTTCTTAATATAAAATATCTGTACTGAACCTATACAGACGTCTTATATTTCTATCTCCTAAATAACAAACCCTTGTATAGCAGTTTCATTACATTAAGGGCAAAAGTAATCTAGAAATTATTTAAAATAAAGAAGGATCAGAGGTGATGGCCCAGGGGCAAATTCATGCCTGTGTTTATTTACTTACAACACCAGTGCTTAGGATTTTGGGAGGGGCAGAGACAGGAAGATGAATATGACTTCCCGAAAGCCAGCCTCACTATTAGCTCAGCAGGAAACCCTATCAAAAGCAGATAAATTAGGGAGTGAAGGAGCAAATCATACTATGCCCTTCCCTAGCCTCTGAACTTACCTGTACAGATCTGTGTGCAGAAACACATGAATATAATTAAAATATACAAGAGCTTATCTTGCATAGCTTATATGCAGTGTTTTGTTATCTTAGCCTAGAGTCCTGAGGACTTTATATCATTAGAGTTCCTGAAGCAAACTCCCCAGATATAGCAGATGGGTATATCTTGTTACTATGCAAAGAGACCTCAGTTAAATGTGTGTGTCAGTGACTCCAAAACACCTTTCCTTCTCTACCTTCCTTTATATGGCACAGAACGACCTGTAAATAATTAAAATATGAAAACAAAGCATTTTCACGAATTTAGGCTTGTGTTAAAATAATATTTATAACATTTTACTAAATGGAAGGGAAATCTTCAGCTCCCAGGAACAATCCTGTAGGCTTCTGTTTTGTCCCATTATGAAAAAAATTAATTGCAAATCGACAGTTCCCACACTTTTAACTAAATCAGGATGAAGGGATATGTTTCCATACAAATAAGTAATGCCAATGTGATTAATCAAGTAGAAATGTGGCAGGGTTAGGATGCCTTTGGCTGATGTGACAATGATGACTGATTAGTCTCTTGTTATGCAAGTAACCCTAACCTCTAAGAAAAGAAAAGTAATGATATAGAATATTCCAAGAAGTGGCATGGACAATTATTACTTGATTTCATTTTCTATTACATACTTTATTTGTTTGAATAATTGTGGCTCACAGAAGATCAAATATTCAAAGGAGTTAGTTTTCCAGGTCGTGGGAAGTTTAGAAAGAATTAGGATTTGCGTTTTCATTAAAAGTGATTTGGCACTGGGCTTGAAATATCAAACAACCATTGAAATATCAAAAACTCTCTCTCATTCTTTCTTTCTCTCTCTCTTTCTCTCTCTCTGTCACTCTCTCTCTCTCTCATTCTTTAGCTCATTATCATCCATTCTTTCTCCTGTCTCTCTCTCTGTCTCTCTCTCTCTTTCTCTCTCTATTTCTCTCTCTCTCTCTCTGTCACTCTCTCTCAGTCTCTCTCATGTTTTAAGCCATTCATCAAGTGGTTGACATCTAGTATTAGTCCATTGCGTGTTAATTATACACAGTAAGGCAATCAACATTTATGATATGGATGTGAAATGGTCCTTCTTGCATTTTTTTTTTTTTAGTTAACTCAACCTGGGAATATAGAACCGCAGATAAAGAACTGCCTCCATCACATTGGTCAGTTGCCACACCTGTAAGGAATGATCTTTTTTGGATGGCTGATGTTGAAGGGAGAAATACAGTGAATCCTGTAGGCTTCTGTTTTGTCCCAGTATGAAAAAAATTAATTGCAAATCGACAGTTCCCACACTTTTAACTAAATCAGGATGAAGGGATATGTTTCCATACAAATAAGTAATGCCAAAGTGATTAATCAAGTAGAAATGTGGCAGGGTTAGGATGCCTTTGGCTGATGTGACAATGATGACTGATTAGTCTCTTGTTATGCAAATAACCCTAACCTCTAAGAAAAGAAAAGTAATGATATAAAATATTCCAAGAAGTGGCATGGAAAATTATTACTTGATTTCAATTTCTTTTACATACTTTATTAGTTTGAATAATTGTGGCTCACAGAAGATCAAATATTCAAAGGAGTTAGTTTTCCAGGTGGTGGGACGTTTAGAAAGAATTAGGATTTGTGTTTTCATTAAAAGTGATTTGGCACTGGGCTTGAAATATCAAACAACCATTGAAATATCAAAAACTCTTTCTCATTCTTACTCTCTCTCTCTCTCTCTCTCTCTCTCTCTCTCTCCCTCTTTCTCTCTCTCTGTCACTCTCTCTCTCTCATTCTTTAGCTCATTATCATCCATTCTTTCTCCTCTCTCTCTCTCTCTTTCTCTCTCTATTCCTCTCTCTCTTTCTCTCTCTCTGTCACTCTCTCTCAGTCTCTCTCATGTTTTAAGCCATTCATCAAGTTGTTGACATCTAGTATTAATCCATTGCGTGTTAATTATACACAGTAAGGCAATCAACATTTATGATATGGATGTGAAATTGTCCTTTTTTTTCTTTTTTTTTTTAACTCAACCTGGGAATATAGAACCTCAGATAAAGAACTGCCTCCATCACATTTGCCAGTTGCCACACCTGTAAGGAAGGATCTTTCTTGGATGGCTGTTGTTGAAGGGTCTAGCCCACTATGGGTATTGTCATCATCTATGAAAAGGATGTACAAAGTGTGGTGGTGACCGTGGAAGGGCCAGAAATTGATGTTTCTGGAAGAACTGAAGATCTATATGGCATGAAAAATTAAAGTGCCCGCTAATTTGTAAGTAAATTCCATACTTACCAGCGTTCAATATTTTGTCTACCCATATTTCAAAGTAAAATTATCAAATATATTTCACCCTGTTTTACTGCATTTAATCTATGAAATTACTTGTAACCAGAAATACTGAAAAATTTTAAAGGCCTTTAAAACATGACTGGTTGATATTGGGTTTGTTTAACTTTATCACAACTTTGAAGGCAGGACCAAGAGCTAGATTGTCTTCTCATTTTACAAAGAATCCATGATTCAAGGTTGCAACTGGCTTCAATACAAGGTACTTAACACTGTAAACTTTCTGCTTAGTTTGAATAAAATAGTAATTGCTCTAACTTTGGGTTTTCATCAACAGAATTTTGATGTGCTATCCAGTGTGCTGCCTCAAAGAGTCTGGCACCATTTCTGACACTAAGAACAGTTGAAAGATAACCAGGGAAAGTTTGGAACAGGGAAAATAACCACCAAGGATGTTGGTGAATCAGAAACTGAAGGCTTTCACAGGAGGAAAATAATAACAAAAGCAAAACAAAGCAATCAACAAACAAATAAACAGAAACCCAACCACCAAAAAAATAAAAACAATACAAGAGTGATTTACTTGGGCAGAATGTGACTCAGGTCATCAGGACATTTCTGTAGGGATTTCATTTTGGATTTCAAGGAGGCCATATGAAATGTTAAAGCCTAGATGGTTAATGTTTCTGAGTGTAATTAGGGAAGCAACCAGCATGAGTGGGGTTCTATGATGCAAGCTGAACTAGGTGATGTCACAGAGCACTGGTCATAGATTGAACATCTATTCCACTTAGAGACATTAGAATCCCTAGAAGGTGTGTCCACTATTTTCCCAGTGGTGTGTGAAAGGCAGGCCAGCTCCTGAACCCCAACTTGTTCCTCAAGCTTTTGTGGCCTGGTCTGTATCAAAAGACAGAATCTTGACGACTAAGACATTTTCTTTGGGTAAGTACATTTATGAAGTAACTGGGACCATCATAGCTATAGAAAGCTGAAAGTTTTCCCTCCCACACTGAGTAACTGTACATTCTAAATTCTCCCATGTTTGGGGCCAGGGGCATGGCTGATCCAGTTTAGTTGATCTCCTGAATTTATTATCCTTGCTAACGATATCTCCTTCAAAATTCCATTAAAATGCCAAAGCTCTTCTTTGTCCGTATGTATTTTAGAAAATGTTACTTCTAAATGGCTGATATTGGGCCTGGAGAGATGGCTCAGCAGTTAGGAGCACTGACTGCTCTTCCAGAGGTCATGAGTTCAAATCCCAGCAACCACATGGTGGCTCACAACCATACTAATGAGATCTGACACCCTCTTCTGGAATGTCTGAGGACAGCTACAGTGTATTTAGATACAATAATAAAAGAAATCTTAAAAAAAATGGCTGATATTACCTGGACTTGTTGAGGCCGGAGTTGCAGTGGCAAATAATCACCAAATAATCCTGAGGCTGGGTCAGGTAACACAATACAGAAGTCCAGTGTTGTGCTGTGTCCCTGGGATATTTGTGAATATTGCCACCTATTTGACAGCTTGCAGGTACAAGAGAGGGTAGGTGACAACTCTGGCTCATTTTCTTTATTCTGTTCTCTCCTTGATCATTTTGGGTAAAAGGCATACCAACTTCCACATTGACATAGACATGCAAGGAGATGTTCCTCAGAAGAGGCAAATTAGCTCAGGGCTGAAGACATATTCATTTGAGTATGTTATTCTGAGCTCTGGAGAATTACTTGTTAATTTCCCTTTGATAATTTCCTTGTTTCCCTTATTTATTTGTTTGTTGTTGTTGTTGTTGTTGTTTTGTTTGTTTGTTTTTTCTTTGGATGGGTGTTTAATTTTACTTTGAGTGTGTTTGTGTGTAGCTTTGACTGTTAGGAAAATCACTTTGTAGAATAGACTAGCCTTTATCTCACTAAGGTTTGCCTCCCTCTGCCTCTTGAGTACTAGGATTAAAGACTTGGGTTACTACCATCTCCTATTAACTTCTGATTTGATTGTTTGTTTTGTTTTGTTTTGTTTGTTTTTCTTTTTTGTTTTTTGTTTGTTTGTTTTGTTTTGTTTTTGTTGGTTTTTTGTTTTAGTTGTTAATGTTGTAGCTGATTTGGAGACATTTTTCCTTTGTCTACCACTGGCTGCCCTGGAACTCACTTTGTAGACCAGGCTGGTCTCTAAGTCAGAAATCTGCCTGACCCTGCCTTCTAAAAGCTGGGATTAAATGCGTGTGCCACCATAGCTGGATTATGATCTTCTTATTTTTATCAAATTAAGTTTAGAAGCCCAAACATGTTTAGCATAGCCTTCTTGACCTGCTCAAAATTTCCATTAGAGAAGAGCCTTGGTCCAGCATTCTCTCCAACCCTACACCCATTGCTTTTCAGTAACTCATATATATGACAGTAGCAACAGCATTGTGTCTGGTTTAAACAGGCAATATCTTCAATCCAAGGCAATGGGCAAGTATATTTGAACACAGAATGATAGCCACAAGACATCTGCCTGGGTTTGGTGTGGTATACCACAGCAAGGCTACAGCCATGTAGAAGAAAATACCTTTGAAGAGGCTTAGCATGTCATCCCTCATGAAGAAGAGGAGGAGGAAGTCTTCTTCCAACACCCTGAGGAATATTGTCGGCTGCAGAATTTCTCATTGTTGGAACGAAGGTAATGAGCCTGTCACCCAATGGAAGGCCATAGTTCTAGGTCAACTGCCAAGAAACACTTCTCTTTACTTGGTGAAGTATGATGGAATTGACAGCATCTATGGACAGGAGCTCTACAGTGATGACAGGATTTTAAACCTTAAGGTTTTGCCTCCCATAGTAGTATTTCTTCAGGTGAGGGATGTCTACCTCGCCAGAGCCCTGGTTGGCAGAGCGGTACATCACAAATTTGAGGGGAAAGATGGCTCTGAGGTCAACTGGAGAAGGGTGGTGCTAGCCCAGGTGCCAATCATGAAGGATTTGTTTTACATTACCTACAAGAAGGATCAAGCTCTCTATGCTTATCAGCTCCTGGATGACTACAAGGAAGGTAACCTCCACATGATTCCAGACACTCCTCCGCCTGAGGAGAGATCAGGAGATGACAGTGATGTGTTGATAGGTAACTGGGTGCAGTACACCAGATAAGATGGTTCCAAAAAGTTCGGAAAGGTTGTTTACCAATTTCTAGCCAATCCTTCCGTGTACTTTATCAAGTTTCATGGTGACATCCATATCTATGTCTATACTATGGTGCCAAAGATTCTTTAAGTTGAAAAATCATAAAGTACAGAAACGTAAACATATAGGACTGGAAGAAAAAAAATAAGTTTTTTTTTCCTGTGTTAGCTACATAAGGGTCTTTGACAATCCCAGTATCTTTGCCAATAAAATGTGTTTTGTTCTAAAAATGTAAATGTGTGACATGACATGCTGTGAGTGAACAATTTCCTAGAAGAGATGGCCTACAGTGGAAGGAACATCAAATGAAGATGAAAGTTTCATTTCAGGCGGTGAACAGTACATACACCTAAAATCATACATGCTAAAATGAACAGCTTCTCTGGTCTGCATGCAGAATAAGGAATTGGAGATGGAACTTGGAGGAGCAGGGATGGCAGAAAAAGATGGATGTTTAGGAAGTAGGGGAGAAGGACAGGACATAGGTAGAACCTCTGATGTGAAGACTGAAGGAGAAACAAAAATTTGGGGAAAGTGGGACATTTAAAAGAAATGTGGCCTTGTTGCACAAGGTGAAACCCAGAAAACTGATTGAAATAGACTCAGAAATCAGAGAAAATCAGGTTTTCTTTGAATAATGATACTTAAGGAAACCTGTCTCACATTTTAAGATTTATTATCTTTACTTATGTGGGTGGGGATATGGCATGTGCTTTTGAGTACAGGTGAACACAGAGACATGCGTTGTCAGGTCCTCTGAAGCTGCCATTAAAGGTGATTATTTGCCATTGGATATGAAATCAAGAAACCAAATCCATTTTTCTTGTGGTGCAAAAATGCTTGTTACCATTGATTCATCTCTCTAATCCCACAAAAATATCTTTTTTAAGAAATCCAAAATTCACATGCATAAAACAGACCAGATTGAAGGTAAGAAAGTTCTAATTGATGGTGACCATTAAAGTAATAAGGGACACACAAAGAGTAGAGGACACTGAGAGACAAATGAATTCTAAGTTGGAGTTCTCAAAAAGTTAAGCTGGAGATACAGGAAGAAGAGAAATTTTAAGGAAATAGTCAAACTTGGGCCATATCCACATTGGCTTCTTTGTTTTCTTAACAAATAGCCAGCCTGTCATTACAGATGGGTGTATTTGTGTGTGTGTGTATGTGTGTGTGTGTGTGTGTGTGTGTGTGTGTGTGTGTGTGTGTGTGAGTGTGTGTGTCTGTCCATTTTTACACAGGCAATCTAGACTAGTGAATGTTTATATTTACGAGACTCCCTAAATCATCACAGAAACCTTGATTTTGTGTAATCAGTTCCAAAAGTAAAGTATAACAGAAAATGAATATGCTGTGAGATAATTTTGGGTTGGAATGGATCCTGAGTTCCTTCCGTGAGCAGTCTTTCCCTGTGATGAATCCTGTGATCTTTTGCAGGTCTCCAATGAGATCCCCAGATAACCATAAAAAGCCCCACAGTGGCCTGTTCCACCTAGCTCTCCTCTAAACACATGACCCCCTACATATCTATGTATAACTTCAGCCTGTCTATAGCCTGGAAATTCTAGTATTTTACTTATATGTGACCTCATTCTTAGAAAACACTGAAGGTGTAACCAATGCATATATGCTTACCTCTTTTCTACGCCAGTTGACATGGGTTTCAAATGTTATGAGTTTGCCCACTTTGTGGGTCACTTCCTGAGGAGCCCGTGTACTTCATGGAGGTCTGCCTGGGTTCCATCTATACTCTGAGAGGTTTTTTTTTTTTTTTCCTTTTTGATGCAGGAATGCCATGGACTCAGTCATTACAATTTTCCTCTCTAGAATAAGTTTGTATGCTTCAGCATTTGATAATAATCTCTATTGTTGATTAATTTTAATATCTGAGAGAGTTTCTGCAGTAACTGATTTTCTTAGGGATTAGTTGCTGTGAAAAGACACCATGTCAAAGGCCACTCATGAGAGACAACATTTCATTAGGGCTTTTCTACATTTCATTACACGTTCAGAGATTTACTCCACGATCATCAAGGCAGAAAATATGGCACTGTCTAGGCAGACATGGTGGTGGAGAGGAAGTTTAGAATCATGCATCTTCATACAAATGCTTCCAAGAAAAACTATGTATTCTGTATGCAGGGAGGGTCTCTTCCACACTGGTAGAGCTTTAAAGCCCCAAAATGATATGCTTCCTCCAGCAAGGCCAGACCTATTCCTACAAGGCCACACCTCCTCATAGACAAAATATATTTAGAATGCCACACTGGTTTCATAGCAATTGACAAGATCTAGCTTCTTCAAAGAGGAGGAGCCTCAGTTGATAAGATGCCTCCACAAGATCCAGCTGTTAGGAAATTTCATAATTGGTGGGAGAGCACCCACTCCATTGTGGGTTTTGACATCTTTGATTAGTAGTCCTGGGTTCTTTAAGAAAGCAAGCTAAGCAAGACTAGAGGAGCAAGACAATAAGCATCACCACACCATAGCCTCTGAATAAGCTCCTGGCTCCAGGATCCTTTGTTGTTTCAGTTTCTGTCCCAACTTCTTTGATAATTAACAACAATGTGGAAGTATAAGCTGAATAAAACCTTTGCTATGGAATTTGCTCTTTGGACATGGTGGATCCTTACAACAATAAACATAGGAAGACATTCATCGGAAAAATGTCTAACAGTGCCAATGCCACTTATCTTAAAACCACAAATAATAATGTGTAGACATTTTATTTTTATTTAAAGTTAAGACATACTCGTGTACCTACCTGAGATGTAAATGTTCTAGTTTGCTTCTTTCTCACTATGTAGAATACTACAATCAAAAATAACTTGGAAATAGAAGGGTTATAGTCTATCACCGAGGAAGACAAAACAAGAAGTTGTATCAGTAACAGCAAAAAACTGCTTATTGGCTTGCCACTGTCTTAGTCACTCTTTTATTGATGTGAAGAGATACCATGGATAAGGCAACTATTAGAAAACAAAACATTTACTAGAGGCTTGCTTACATATTCAGAAGTTTGGTCATTCACCAAGGATGGGATCCCATCACTGGAGCAATAGAGAACTATTGATCCTTAAGCAAAGAGAGAGATTCTGCCATTGCTTTGGCTTCTTGAAAACTCAAACTCATCCTTGTTGACACACCCACTTCCTCCAATAAAGCCACACCTTCTCTTATTCCTTCTAATCTTTAAACTCACTGCCACTTCCCAATGACTAAGTATTCATATATATGTGTCTATAGAGAACTTTCTTATTCAAACTACCAATTTTCTATGGCTTGATCAGCTTTTATTATTTTAGTACAGTCTAAAAGGCTCCCAATTAAAATGACTACTGTTGAGCTTAGCCACAGTGGTGGGCCCTCCCACATCAATCATTACCCAAGAAAATATCCTATAGACTTACCTAATAACCAAGTGAATAGAGACAGATCTTCAATTGCTCTCTCTTCTCAGGTATCCGTTAATTGTCAAGATTGGGAAAAAATAAAGTCCCATCACAGGAATATTTTACTGACTCCACAACCTACCCAAACATTACTGAACAGCATTTCCTCCTCTCTGCCCCTTCATAGACCCACTTCCATGCATGGCATAAGTGAAGGATAACTTCTTTCATCAGCATTGATACTCAATAATAGGTGAAATGATGTGAATATGTCCTATAGCCACACAACCCCCCACATTCTACTGTGTGTTACACTTACTGGGGTACAACCCAATCTGTCCAATTTCCTGCCAACTCAGCTATGAGAAAAAAATCTCCTCATGAATAGATCCAATGAATTTTACCTGATTTCTTTCTCCTGGGGCAACTCAGTGTTATCCCTTCATGCATATATTGGTGTCTTATTCATCTGTAATAAAACCACTACTATTAATAGATACATCACAGGAGATATGACAAATACCAACTCCCATGAGCAGCTGCACAGTTGGCCAAGCCTTTTCAGTGTTTTTTTGAAGTTTCCTTTGTATACTAAAAAATCAATTGATTTCTTTAAGTGTATAATTTAATGATTCTAACACATTTTCACCTCCATTCCATTTTCCCCTCATTTTCTGCTTCTTCATGTGATATTGCAATCTATTAAAATACAGTACTGAAGGCAGAGGGAGGATCAGTGTGGGAAGCTGCAAAGTTCTTTATTTCTAAAACAACAGATACACTGTCTGAATTTTCCAGATACAACTTTTTGGTAACTTTGGGTCTACTGTTAGCATGAAATTTCTAGAAAAAAAAAAAACTTAAAGAATTAAGCCATGGTTCCTCTGAACCAGAGAGTTCAGTATCACTAATGAGTCATATTCATGTCAATCATTTTCATCACTGTTACAAGATGCCTAGCAACAAGGAAAACAGGTCCATGGTCACAAGAGTATGAAAGGGGCATGAATGTGCACAATTGTCGAACTTATTGGCAGACAGTAAACATCAACACAGGAAGTGACCAAATACAATAAACACCTTCCAAGACATGTTCCCAATGACCATGTTCCTTTACAAGTTTCTCACCCCTTCCATTCACACCCATCAATCAACGCATAGAATAAAGCCCTCAGGGTCCAATCACTTTTCAGATTGAGTATATAGTTCTACCTATGAACATTGTACTTCGGACCAAAACCTTCATCAAGGACCCAGGACAGACATTTCAAACCCATTTCACCACAGCATTCTTTATGCTACACAAAGTGATAGGATCTATCTGTCTCTTTAAGGGTATCTCTATCAAGCAGTTCCAAAAGGAAAATGTCCAGGTAAACAGCATCAGCACCTCCAGGAGCTTTTATAAATGTGAGTTCAAGAAAAGCGAAATTGCAATGCAATTTAAGGGTCTTTGTCCCCCATCTCTGCATCTTAAAACCATAGGGTGAACACAGAAATGTAGGTCAAAAGTGTATATTGCACCTATACTACAACTAATTGGGATGATTTCTAGCCATGTCTAGGTTCTGTCTGTTACGGAGTCCACCAAGTCTGCCTCAAGGCATATTGCCTAGTGTGAAATAGTGGGAGCAGTTGATTGCAAACAACACTATGTGTTGACTTGCATGTAAAATGAGACATGTATAATATAGACATATTTGTACATACACACATACTCACAGAAGAGGCAAGCAGTAGAGGAGCTTTGTCTTAGGAACTCTCACGGAAGAGATGGTAGAAATCTTGTAAGGCAGAGAGGTCACTGAGACACTGTATGTCTCTATCTGCACAAAATCAGGCCAGTCTGCCTTGCATCCCTAAGTGGTATGGTATCACTATCCATCATCCCCATCTGAGAATATATGGACTATTGATGAAGGATGGAGAATCAGTTTTCATCAAAGGTAAGGCTTTTGTATGTGATAGGTTTGCCATGTTCTACTGGTAGCCGCATGCCCAAGAGTTTATGGGCAACACAATTGATTTGAATTGCGTTGTATCAAAGGGGAGAAAGTAGACTTGAACTTGGGAGGAGGATTAAGGTGGGAATGGGTCTGGTTTTAGTCTGAGAGGAGTTATCAAGAGAATTGGAAAGTGAATTCCATCAAAAAAAATTGTAAGAAGTTCTCAAGGAATTAATTAATGTAGTTCTTAATATACAATGTCTTTACTGAACATATACAGACCACTTATATTTCAATCTCCTAAATAGCAACTCATTTTATAGCACTTACATTACATTAAGTGCAAAAGTAATCCAGAGATTATTTAAAATAAAGAAGGATCAGGGGATATGGCCCAGAGACAATGCCATGTGTGTGTTCAAACATTCACCTACAACACCAGTGCTTATGATTTTGGGAGGGGCAGAGACAGGAAGATGACTGTGGCTTCCTGAAAGCCAGCTCAGCAAGAAACCCAGTCACAAGGGGATAAGTTATGGAGGAAAAGAGTAGATCACACTATACCCTTCCCTAGCCTCTGAACTTACCTGTACAGTTCTCTATGCAGACTCACATAAATATGATTAAAATATGCAAGAGGTTATTTTGCATAGCTTATATTCAAAAGCAATGTTGTTTTAGACTAGAAACCTGAGGACTTTATATCATTATAGTTCCTGGAGCAAACTCCCAAGATATAGATGATGGGTATATCTTCTTACTGTGCAAAGGAAACCTCAGTTAAGTGTGTGTGTCAGTGACTCCATACAGCTTTCCTCCTCTATGTTCCTTTATATAGCATAGAATGATCTGTAAATAATAAAAATATGAAAACAAAGCTTTTTTGAGATTTTAGGCTTGTGTTAAAATCATATTTATAACATTGTATTAAATGGAAGTGAAATCTTCAGCTCTCAGGAACAATACAGTCAATGCTGTAGGCTTCTGTTTTGTCCCATTGTGAACAAAATTAATTGCACATCAACAGGTCCCACACTTTTAACTAAATCAGGGAGAAGGGCTATGTTTCCGTACAAATAAGTAATGTCAATGTGATTATTCAAGTAGAAATCTGGCAGGGTTAGGTTGCGTTTGGCTTATGTGATAGTGATGACTGATTAGTCTCTTGTTATTCAAATAACCCTTACCTCTGAGAAAAGGCAAGTAATGATATAAGATATACTACAAAGTGACATGGACACTTATTACTAGATTTCATTTTCCTTTACATACTTTAGTTGTTTGAAAAATTGTGGCCCACAGAAGCTCAAATATTCAAAGGTGTTAGTTTTCCAGGTGGTGAGATGTTAAGAAAGAATTAGGATTTGTATTTTTATTAAAGGAGATTTGTCACTATTCTTTGAAATATCAAAAATCCATCAGGTTCTCTCTCTCTCATTCTTACTCTCTCCTCATTCTCTCTTTGTCTCTGTCTCTTTGTCTCTGTCTCTGTCTCTATCTCTGTCGCTCTCTCTCTCTTTCATTCTCTGTCTTTCTCTGTCTCTGTTTGTTGTCTGTAGTATTGCTTGTGAGCTCTCAGCTACTGCTCTACACATGTGTGCCTGCGTGTTGCCATGGTGTTTACCATGATGTCCTGGAGTCGCCTTCTGAAACTGTAAGACCACAATTAAATATTTCATCTTATAATTTGGTGTGGTCATGATGTCTCACATCATTAGAACAGTAACCAAGACATCCATATTCCAGTTAATTTTTTCAATCGTTCTGTATTTATTTCATTAAAGTTACCTTTTGTCCATTGAAAAGTTTTAAGAATACTTTTAAAGATCCTGAACACATAGTGCCAGTAGGAGTGGCAGTGTTAGGAGGTGTGGCCTTGTTGAAGTATGTGTGACCCTGTTGGAGTAGATGTGGCCTTGTTGGAGGAAATGTAATACTGTGCTTGTGGACTTTGAGGTCCGCTATGCTTAAGCTGTCCCCAGTGTGACACACAGTCTCCATCTTCTACCTGTGTATCAAGATGTAAAACTCTCAGCTCCTTCTCTAGCATTGTGTCTGTCTGAATGCTTCCATATTTCCAGTCATGATAATAATGGAGTAAACCTCTGAAAACAAGTTACAAAGTGTTCAAGAGTTACTGTGATCCTGGAGACTCTTCATGGCAATAAAACCAAAAGTAACACAAACAAAAACATTCAAAAACACATTTGATATTTTGACTATTCTTGGCCTAGGGAGTGGCACTACTGGGAGCTAATAACCTTGTTGAAGTAAGTTTGGCCTTGTTGAAAGAAATTTATCTTTGTGAACATGGACTTTAATGCCCTCTGCCTAGCTACCTGAAAGCTAATCATTTCCTAGCACCCTTCAGATGAAGATGTAGAACTGTAAGCTCCAAATGCACATGCCTGCCAGGATCCTGCCATATTCCTACCTTGATGATAATGAACTGAATTTCTGAACCTGTAAGCCAGGGTAAATTGAAAAGTGTCTCTGCTGATAGTTGGTTGCTATTCCAGAAAGACCAAAAGTTATGACGTACCATCCAGAGTCTGAGAATACATTGGTTTAGCTTCTAGCATTTGACAGAAAACAGGATTAAAAAGACAATGAGAATATAAAACTTCGTATTTCATACTTAGAGACACATGGGTTATAGATCTGCGGAACTCAAGGTTTCATGGGTGGTATGGTAGGGTGATTAGTGTCTGTATATGAGTGCAGTGTCTGTTCCCAAGTCTGATGTCACACATACACATATGTTCCGTAATGAGTAGAATATCTTCAACACTTGCTCTCTTAGAGTGAAACCCTCTCACCATTTTGACTAGTTTGACTGGCCAATACACTATTGGGATATCTACCTGTCTCCACCCCACAGTGTTGCAGATATGAATAGACATGCCTGGAATTTTACAGAGGTGCTGAGAATACATGAACTCCACTGAGCCATCTTTCTAGCCCCCAGCAGGGTATTGTTTATTGAAATCAATGATCATATCAGTAGAGAAATGAAAACCAACATGACCCTGATATTTTACCTTACCTCCACCTTACACCAACTAAATGAATTTTAAATATAAATTTAATTTATGTCCAAATGAATCCAGATTACATTCTAATGAAAGATAAAATTGGAGTGTATCCAGATGAAAGCTATGTTAGTATATTTTTGGCCTTTTATATGGAGAATAACCTATATTTTCGGTACACTAGGAGAGCAAATGCATGTAAATGAGTACAACCAAAGAAAATCTTTGTTCCAGTGAATTTCTTTGTAAAATAAAGTTGAAAATCATGACATTTCAGTTATATATATTTAATTTTTTTGAGTATGTTATTATGGGAACATATGAGTTTTCTTGGATTCCGATTGCAGAATTAGAGTATAGGGGACCTGATTATGTGGCACTATTATTTTTTATTAATTAGTTCATTCATTGTCCACCTTCCTACTGTTCCACATCCCATATCTACTGCCCATCCCCTGTCTCCAAGGGCAAGTCCCCATCCTACCGGATCTCTAAACACCTTGATGTCTCTAGTTTGTTGAGAATTTGGTACATCATTTCTGATTGAATAGAGATCAAGCAGATTTTTTTCTGTGTATGTTTTAGAGACCTTCTGATAGTTCATATATGCTGCCTGTTTGGTTGCCTAGCATTTGGGAGAATTCTAGGTCCATAGTATTTGAGACAACTGGTCCTGTCAGCCTCCTTCAGTCTTTCTCAAATTAAACCAATGGTTCTGCAGATTCTGTCCATTGGTTGTTTGCATACATCTGCATCTGACTGTTTCACCTGCTCATTATTTCTTCATAAGTACAGTCATCCTAGCATTCATATTACAAGTATCTGAATTCAGAAACATACAGAGGCTGTGTACTGCAAGCAGGTCTTCTGCAAAAGCAATATATAATATAAGTACTAAAATTGATATCAGTGCTCTACAATATTCTATTTTATGTGATGAAATATCTCTCTCTCTCTTCCTCTCTCTCTCTCTCAATATATATATATATTCCTCTAACGCTTAGTATGAATAAAGATTCTCTTATATTCTCTCCTAAAAAGGGGATGATATTGGCATGTCATCTGCAACATTCATTCACTTTCCTACACAGTTTGTGCTTTCTCTTAGCAATCAACTAATATCTAAATCACATATGCACTCAGATTACAAAGTAAGGTATCTGAGCTCATGCAAACTGTTATTCTGAGTCAGAGTAGGGGGAGGACAATTCCAAACTCTAGTTACGTCCAAGAGCATGTACTTTAACAACTTGTGAATCAGTAGAAGAAGAGACAATGTATAGACGCGGTTGTTTCTTTTGGTTTGGTTTGGTTTAGCTTTGCTTATTTCAGTTACCCACAATCATCATAAGAAACACAGAGAAACACAGATTAATGCCTGTATCTTGAACTGAATGCAAACAGGGGCCTTAGAACCAACATTATATTTCTGTTACAATATACAATATATATTTTTAGAGATTTTTTTTTTATTTATTAGCTATTATACCCACTGCAACAAGTTTAAGAAATATTCCTAGTGACCCAAATAGCAGCTTTATGATTCAGATGCAGATATTTTCACCCAATCAATGGATTGAAGCATCTGACCCCTGTTGTTGAATTAATGAGGTCAAAGATATTAAAGAAGAGGGCATCCCTGCGGTAGGATACCTGTCTCAATTAAAGTGTTCCCCCAAGATGTCTGAAATTGTGGCCCAACAAAGAGACAGAATGCACCTGCTGATATGAGGCCTCCAACACACATACAGGAGAGGATTGCTGGGAGGAGAACTCTACAATTCCACTCTCCCCACTGGAGGGCATTTCATCTAATTTTTTTTTTTTTTTTTTTTTTTTTTTTTTTTTTTTTTAATTCCTGAGAGTCTCTCACACCCCAGGTCTCTGGTATACTCTAGAGCGTCTTCTCATTTCCTCCTTCACAAAGTTGCCTGTTTCCATTCTTTTCGCTGGTCTTCATCAATTCAGTCCTGTTTCCCACAACCACAGTACCTGATAAAATTCCTCTATTCTCCTTCTTGTCCCATTTCCCACCCAGGTCTCTCCCTTCCCCTATCTGTATTGATTTTTTAACCTTCTTATCATTTCTAATTATGTTTATGACTAATAAAATAATTGAAGTTTATTTTTTTGATTCATTATCTTATTAGTTTCCAAAGGGATGATATACAAATACCAAAGGTACATTGGTTTAATTTTATTTCATTTCATTTGATTTTTGAGATAGGCAGTTAGTATGTTTTGTATTCTCCCGGAAGGTCTAGAGTGTTGAGGTTCAGCATTCCATGCTAGTACCATTACAGGTATGTAAAAACTTACCTGGCTTTAATTGCTTATAATAAAATAGTCCCAAAAAATCTATAAACACTATAAAATAAACACCTTCCAGTCTGAGAGATGAAAATATTTCCTGTTCATTTACAAACCTCATTGATAGAAAGTATATTTGTTTCTTGAAACAAACTAAACTGCAAACTGAGTGCCATGATTAGCCCCCTCTCTGGTTTCCAGGCTCAGCCGCTTCTCTCTGTTCCCATTATTATTGATGCTCTCGAACAGGGGAATGCCAGGCCAACGACATGAGAGTGAGTGGGTAAGGGGAAAGGTTTGTTGAACATACAGGGGAATTTTGGGATAGCATTTGAAATCTAAATGAAGAAAACATCTAATTGAAAAAAAAAACTTAAGTGTATTCACATAAGTACACAGGGACATGTGGCACATATGTACATAACTTAAAATTATCATTCCTTTTCAATACTGTTTTTCATTTATTTTATTATTATTATTAATAATTATCGCAATTCTGAAACTTACTTTGTAGACTAGAATGTCCTCAAACTGAGATTTGCCTACCTCTGCCTTCCAAAAACTGAGATAAAAGGTGTGTGCCACCACCACCTGGCTTCCGAAATATTTTTTTCTTAGTGGGAGATGTCCATTATTTTTTTCCTGTTAGGATATATCAAAATCATCAAGATGTCATTTTTCCTTAATCAATTTATGAGATTAAATCAATCCCTGTAAAAATATTTCAGGTACTTTTGGAGACAGGTAAGTTTACAAGAAACATCATTTAAAAAATATTTTATTTCTGGAGCCAAAACCTTGAGTAGACCTTGCATGCAAACTCTGTAGCTAACCTTATAATACCCGGAGGCAACTCCACTGCCAGGCTTCTAACATTCATAGGATCCGATGATCAGACAAGAGGAAGACACAACATCATTCCCCAACACCTGGAGTAGAGAGTAACAGAAAGACACAGGCATGCAGGAACTCCACCAGACCAGTGGTATGGATTGCATCCTTTCTGTCTGGGACAGGGCCCGGAGCAGTCCTTGGATGCAAACTCAGCAGCCAGCCCCATAACACCCAGAGGAAGCTCCACTACCTGAAGATCTAACATGGCCAGGGTCAGAGGATCCAAGGAACCTAGGAGCTTAGTCACACCAGGATCTCAAGGTTCCAAGGGCAGCTTGACTCTCAGGATGTCAGACACACCCAGCATCTCATAATCACAGTATACCGTAATAACAGGATCACAGAGACAGCTAGACTTTGAAGAGTTATGACACAACCAATATCACAGGAAGGACAGTCTGATGTAGCCAGGGCATGTAGCACTTGAGATATCCAGGTGGTGAGAGGCAAGGATAAGTTAATAAGCAAGAGAAACCAAAGTTATTTGGAATAATCAGAACCCAACACTTGCACCATATCAAGTGGATACCCCAACACACCCTAAAAGTAAGACATGGATCTAAAGTCACTTCTCATAGTGATGATGAAGGACTTTAAGAAGGACATTAGTAACTCTCTTAACGAAATGCAGGAGAACACAGATAAACATGTAGAAGTCCTTAAAGAGGAAACACAAAAATCTGTTAAATAGATTCAGGAAAACACAATCAAACAGGTGAAGGAGCAGAACAAAAACATCCATGATCTAAAAATGGAAATAGAAACAATTGACAATTCTTACTCAGGCCATGAAGCTATGGAACATTCCCATTTACTGAGATCCAGAGAAGTAGCCATTTGGAAGATTGTGTCCCTAAATGTGAAGGTTGTGCTGAAACTCTTATGAAAATTGAGAACAATTTTAAATATGAAAGAAAAAAACACACATTAAAAATTCATGTAGGCAAAATTGACAGCCTTCTATGTGTCACAAAACACACAAGCAGAGATTACAATTACAATAATTATTTTTATATCAAGGGGTCAAAACTCCTGATACAATCAATGTCCAAGAAGAGATATTTAGAGCACACACTCACCGGGGACAAACTGTCATGACTGGGACAGCATGGCAGGAAACAAAATGTTGATCTGTTTCATTGAGGGCCAGCATGGGGCCTTCTTACACTTTTGTGGAATAAGCAGCCAAGAGTTAGATCAGAAATAGCCAGCTCCCTCAATTATGCCAAAGTAACCTATTTCTGCTAGGGAACAGTCCCAAATGTTCCACAAACTTGCTAGACTGTTCCACTAGTTTGAGACACCTGAGACTGTGGGGAAATTTCACACCCAATCTTAATGAAACTGAACCAGGCATGTGTAAAATACTTTTTGAAAATAGTTTCATTTCAATTCAGGAAAAAGGACAGAGAGCCCTGCTTTGTAATGGATGGAGTTAGTCTTTAGCTTCCATTGTGCACCCTAAATGAAACATAGTGTAAAAGAAGCAGTTTTCTATGTAGCAAGTAAGGAGTGAAAACAACACACTAATGGAGATAAAATGCAAAGAACCGGGATATATAGTAACAATTCCAATTATAAGTGTGAAAAAACAAATATACATATATGTGAGTTGTGCTTGTTATTTCCCTACTGGTTTGATTGTACAGGATAAAAAAACAATAGTCTGTCCCTATTGGCCACAGTTTCATTCATCATTGTGTTAGTGGATCCAATCTAGGAATTAATCATCAGGGTTTGACAGCAAAATCCATCGGCTCAATACACCAGACATTAGCTGGAAAGTGAGGTACAAGTAGGTAATGTCCTTTGGTTTCTTCTCTCTGAGTCTGTTATATGGGCGTCCTGTCATTGTTTGTTATTGTTGTTGGTTGTTGTTTTAAAATTTGAAATATTGAATGCAAAAGCAAGTGGCAGGAGCCCAACAGGTCTTTGCATTCTTACTTTCTCCTTTCCATCACTCTCCAATTCTTCCAATCCCCAGCATTCATTCAAACATACAGAAACAATGTGAAAATAAGACTCCTTCATCATCTTTACTTTGTGCTTGCATGTTGGCTGTAATCATTTTGAAAACATTAAAAATCAGGCTAAGATTCTGCCTATGTTTGATAGGGCTTCATTGCTGTGAAGAGACACCATGACTCAGGCAACTCTTATAAAGGAAAATTTAATAGAGGTTGTCTTACAGTTTTAGAGGGTCAGGTCAGTACATTATTATCATGGTGGGAAGCATGGCAACATCCAGGTAGAAGGGGTGATGTAGAAGGAAAGAAGTTTTCTATATCTTAATCTGAAAGCAAACAGGAGGAAGCTTGTGGCCAAAGCAGCAAGGAAAAGCATCTCTCTTCATCACTGGGCAGAGTTTGAGCACTAGATAAAAGCCAGCCTACACAATGATCAAGGCCACATCTGCTAATAGTGCCACTTCCCATGGGCCAAGGATATTCTAATCATCAAACTGCTACATACCTGCAAACACTCCTGTATGCATGTATGCACACACACACAAAGACACACACACACACACACACACACACACACACTTTCATGCCTATTGCACGTGAGATTGCATAAAAATATATTTGTCTATTTACTCATATATTTATTTTTTACTTACTTGCTTGCTTGCTTATTACTTACTTATTTACTTACTTACTTAGTTTTAAATGTTTTGCTGAAGAACTTTGTACATAAACATAATGAGTTTGAGTAAATCCATCCCCATCTTCTCCTCCTTGAATTGCTCTCCATTTCTCCTGTATCACTTTTAGCCTTAATTCCATGCACATTTTAATAAAGACCACTGAGTGAATTTAGTGCTGACTACATATGTGGGGTTAGGGAAACACATCCACTGGAACATGGGCAGCCTCTGAGGAGCCAAATCTATGAAGAAAACTGGCCCTCACACCTGCAGACACTAATTGCCAATTTTAGGGGGGTGAAATTTTCTCTGCTCCCCCATCTATTCTTCAAGAACTGTGAGACAGAAAATTTTAAAAAAAGGTGTTGAGATCTGCTTAGAAAGGACTTTAATCTCAGGATATGGGAATCAAAACTAGGTAGAGATGAATTCTCTGCTGATCTGCACAGGAAAGCACAGAAATCTAGGACTATACAGAAATATCCAGTTCCAGAGAAGAAAAACAAAAGAAACAGGGAGGAATTGGGAAGTACAAATAAGAATTTGAATGTACAGATTGTAAATCCTGTCTCTGGCAGTAATAATCAAGATACTTTGAAAGGAACAATCAAGCCATGTTTAAAAGACTGGACACACCATTTGGCATTTGTTATATAAATCAGTAAAAATAATTAAAAATGTCTCATTAAAATTCACAACAGTCCCCTTAAGTTTTTTCTTCTGGTTTTCTTCTTTAAATATCTTATTGAATCTGAAGTGATGGCTCAGCATTTCTGAACACTGGCAGCTCATGCACAGCATACACTTGGACTTGCCACATTTCCATAGGCTGTTTACAACTTCTTCTATTTTAGTAACCACAGGGAATCCACACTCCCTCTTCCCATGAGACAATGTATCCATACCTATACAAAGAATTCAAAACAAACAAAATCTCTTCAATCTGTCTCACCAATCATACATTAGGTCCAATGCTTGGGTGCTTTCTGTTTCAGGCTCACGATGATCAATGGTATATACTTTCTAGGTTGTATAACTGCACTTCATTTCTCTACCAGGATCCTTTCCTCAGATTCTGTCCTCATCAAGAATCCCATTTAATACCATCAGACACTTCTATGCATCAGAGGGAACAAGGACTAGCTGTGTGCCTTGCAGGTTGGGTAGAGCACTGTCAATATCCCTTCTCCTCCAGCAAACCCTCTCAAGGCTCACAACGGTTGTCTTCCAGGATAAAATCTGATTGCCTAAGAGAAGGAGCAAATCATCTCTGCTTGCTCTAATGTCTAAATGACATTGCAGATTAAGAAAAAACCTAGAGCTTCCCTAAGATTCTCAGTCCGGGAGCATTTGGACAATCCATTACTTTCATAGGGTCCAAAATTGTTTGAATTCTACAGACCAATGAATTGTCCCATTAGAAGCCAACTTTCCAGCAGGTAGCAGCAGCTCCAACTGCTGTCTCCAAAGGCAGTTAAACAAAAGCAACCTGAAGAGGTAGGTGAACTGCTCCTGGTTCCACCAAGGTGACTTTGGTTTCTGGTGGGAGGGGGCAATTACATGCTGTGAGAACTCTGTTCTGTTGATGTGCTCACCCACCAAAACACTCCTCTTGGAAAGACCAGGAATGAGTTCCTCTTCCAAAATCCCTCCTCTTGCATGTGGTGTTCATTCCATAGGTGTGGGGAGTAGGCTCTATTCCTTGGGTACTCTGTTTCTAAATGAGGTGACACACAGTGATCACTCTCTCCTACCTTTCACAGATGATTGAGACTCCTAATCTAGACATTATTTATTTATTTATTTTTTCAATCTGCGAAGGCAGATATGGTTGTTTGCTAACATTACAGTTTGCATGGACACTTCATATATGTAATACATAAGAGGACTGAAGAGGATACAGCAGCACATGCTGCTGGAATTGCAGGGAGGATGAGAAAGAAAGGGGGGCAGGGAGTGAGCGGGAAAGAGAGAAACACACACTGAGACTGAGATACAGAGAGATAGCAATACAGAGAGTGGGGAAGTTAGAAGGAAAGAGAGAGAGGCAGAGATACAGAGAGACAGAGAGACAGATAGAGAGACAGAGAAACAGTCACAATGTAATTGCTGGAAATTGAAGCCACGACCTGTGTGATAGCAGCAAGTCTGTCCAATACATACATTGTCTCTTGAGATTTTGGCTCCAATTTTTAATTGGCCAAGAAAGACCTGATGCTATGTATTCTGGAGCTGACCTTTTGTATATCATCGTATTCCTGGAAACAGTTTCACATCTAGGGAACATGACCTTTAATCAGTCTTGATGCATCTCACATATCCTATGCCCAGACACCAAAGGAGACATATGGAAGGTTTCCTGTTGTGGTCTGGTAAAAGGTCGCCATTCCTGACAAGAATCTCCAGAAGAATAAAGCCAATACAGTCGAAACAACCTTAGCCCTGGTCAGAGTGAGATACCTGCCTTCTTAATGCTTCTCAGTACAGCTTTATATAGTGTATTAGCTTACTCTTGGTCAGAATTCACCACAGATCACAAACATCCTATTCAGATTTCTCTCTCTTTATCTATTTTTTCTTGTTGTAGTGGTGGTGATTTTTTAAGAGAGCCTTATAAGAATTAATTTACTCTTAGATGAATTTGGACCTTTTGAGAAAGATTGTATTCCTACACCATTTTTCGCTCATGAGAAAATGGGGAGGTGGTACATGGCTTAGAGTATAAGATCATTGGCCCCTGTGCATAGGTTCCAGGATTCAATTACCAGGGCCCATCTTGTTTGTCACAGCCACAGGTAAGTGCTGTTTCAGGGGATCTGATACTATCTAACTTCTGATCTCTACACGGTCCAGTTTAGTGCACAGGCAGCAGACACACCCCTTCAGGTAAAACATTCATAAAATAGAAATAATGAAAATTCTACAGTTTACCAATTGCCATATAAAACTTGATTTCCAAATGATCACACATACTATTAGGAGAGGACCTCAAAAGTGGATGTAGGTCAAAAATTTTGATATATTTGATACTTATTTTTTCCTTTCTTTTCTGTTTTACACCACCTAGGACCCCACATCCCAATGACCTGGAGGAGAGTAAGCCAGAGTTCTTCCATAGTCTTTGCTTCAGTTCCTGTCTCCACTTACCAGCTCTGATTAAGGTGTTGTCCAGACTTCCCTAGATAACACAGTTTAAAACCTGAAAGTTGAAAACAGAAAGAATCCATTACATCATTTGGTAGATTTGGGTCCCAATTTTTACCTCATTGAAATCAAGACAGGACTGTATGCTTGCAATAATGTTATCTGCCTGTGCTTAAACTTTTGACTAAAAAACTCTTTGTTCAAAACAGTGCAGTGACCGATGAGCATCAGACAGTTACATAGCAATTGTTGCCCTATGAATTTGGATACATCTCTGATTATATTGAAGATTCAAATTCAATTAAATGGTTTTAGTAGTAGGTAGACAGGCACCTAGTGTTGAGGTAAAACAAATTCCACAGTAGATCAGTTCTAAAACTACATTATTCTGCATGATATCTCAGCACTAATGAATAGGCAGCTGCACAAGCAAAAGAAGAGGAAAAGGAAGAAACACAGGCAGACACAGATGCAGAGGTTGAGAAACAGGCTGAGATAGAGAATGAAGAAGGAGAAAAGGAAGGACAGGCAGAGTCACAGGGACAGTCAAAGGGAGATTCAGAATCAGAGACAGAGTCAGAATGTGTGGTGTGCATGTACCTAGTGTGTGTCTTTCTAATTTTTAGACCTTTTAGGAAGTTACATTAACTCAAGTGTCCTGAGAGATGGAGTGATTGGTTGCAACAAATTTCTCAGATTACAACCAGTATACCAAGACATGGTTTCTGTCTAATTGGCCACCCAGACCCAAGGAATACTTATAATAGGAGAGATCCCAGGCTAATGGTTTTCTTTCTTATAATAAGTCTGTCTCTCCCAGTCACAGAATAAAAGGAAATTATGATTCATTGGAAAAGAACACATAAATGGCTCCAGAAACTCAGCCAAGTCTATTAATATATATATATATATATATATATATATATATATATATATATATCATCACAAAGCTCTCACACAACTTTTTAAAAATCCTGTACTGGATTCATCTTCTAAGTATACACTGTATGTTATGTATAGTATATCATAAAATACTAAATAGGAATATCTACCTATGTACACTGAATGTATACTGTGAGGAGCTGCCCTTTCAATCTCCATTACAAGATGGCGCTGACATCCGTTGTTCTAACTGGTAAAGAAATAGTCTGTTTTTGTGCTGGGGTATTTTTCCATTCTTTGTGCCCTTCCTGTTCTGTGGCGTCATATGGGCTGATAGTGAGCAGCCCTTAGGGTGAAATATGTCTCTAACACTTCTTGTGGTCTATTTAAGGACCGAGTTTCCTGTGTTCTAAGCCTCCTCGCCCAAAAGCTAATCATCTTTCTCTTGAGATGGATTAAAGCTATGCTGCAGAAGGATCTGAGTGTGTCCTGTTTGTGTGTGTTCTCGCCGGTGAGACTCTTTATCATCACAGACACAGTATACTGCATGCACAGAGCATTAGTACTGTAACTCCATGGATAAATCATGTTCATGAAGCAACACTAACAGAGATTTACACACAATATTTGCATTTCATTTGTGTTCCCGAGATGAAAATTATTTTCATCAACACACATGGCACTGCATAGAACAGGTATGACTAATATTAAAATAGTAAACAGCTGACTGCAAGAAGTATAGAAATCAGAGTTAGTAAGTCTTTGGTGGAATACTATATTTACATACTCACAACATCCATTAGTGAAGAACTCCTGCTGCATTAACTTTGCACAAGATTTATTGTCAAAACTTGTACTTTTAGTCTGGTGGTTGGTGGTTGGTTACACAAGTTGGTTGTGGTTTGTTAGTAGCCATAATTAAAGGAGAAGAACAAGGAAAGAAATTAAATTCAGAGATTTTCTAATTCCTCTCTCTAATATACCCTTATTTCTGTCCTATCTAGCGTTAGGGGTTATAAAAAGAAGATCCTAGAAAATATCAAACACCAACTATAAAAATGAATCCTTAATTACTGTCCATCAGAAACCACCAATTGTGAAGAAATACACTTTATCTTCTTTATCATAAGTTTTAAAGGACTCTCTTCAATAGCTTCCTGACTGGACTGTTCTTTTTTCTTCTGTGTTCTTTTTCCTTGTGTGTGTGTGTGTGTGTGTGTGTGTGTGTGTGTGTGTGTGTGTGTGTGTGCATGAGGGTGAGTGTATGTGACTTCCTGTGCATAAAACCTTCCTGTGTTGTTAACCATTCATATTTGCTGTGGATTTACTCACAAGAAAGAGATAAACTGAATTGTGAGTATCTTTTTTTTTTTTGGTGTCTGTTTTGTTTTTCTTTTCTGGTGGTGGGTTTAGCATGTATGCAAATCAAACACTACCATCGAGTCACATCTCTAGCTTAGACAGGGTTTTGAATTCTTTAACACTAGTTATTTCTCTCCATATTACTGTAACATTATAATGTTTTTATTGTACTCCTGATCTGTTACTGAAATTTTATTTCCATTTACTCCAAATTTATGTAGGTGCTAAGCAACGTCAACCCATTGCTGATATTTTTTGTTAATAAAGGCAACTTGATTAATAAATGACTTTTTTTTTTCTGACTAGTGCCATATTGTGTTTTCTTGAAGACTTGTATTTTATGAGCCGGAGCAGAAACTTGTAATGTACAATTGGGGAGGGTTTTTTTGGGATTTGGAGGGTATTTCTGTGTATTAAATGAATGTCAGGTGCCTGATGTTCTATCAGGGTAATGGTGCTCCTTAAGCTACTTGTTCATCTTTATATTCTCATACACTTTTCAGAACAATATTTTTCAGTACCACAGAACAAATGTTACAGGTTCTTAGCTTTTAAAATCTCAGTAAACACCAAAGTCTCAATTTTGGACTTCAGTGCAGCCTCTTCTCTAAAAGCTAGTCAGAGGATGCTTAGTCCTGTGAGCCCAATCCTTTCTTTTTATTCCAAGCATGGAGGGAAGCTGGCATTCCCTGTAAGGGTTTTGCAATTAGAGATTCTGGTGTCAGCAGATCTTACTTGTCACCCTATTGAGTTTGCTCATCTGTAATAGCAAGTGAAAGAGTGGTAATCAGTACCATGATGGCTCAAAAGAAGTCTAGAACACCACTGCAATCTGCCCCCTTGTGGGTGCCATCCCTGTCACATTTTGAAGAGAAACAGTACTCCTTCCAGGAAGCTGCAGGGAATTGAACTGCACTCCTCTGCATGCTGTCAGACCCAGCCTCCAGGTCTGGATTGACTCTCCTTAAGGATAGTCACTTACCCTCCTGGCCCCAGTCCCTAATTCTCTCTCAGTTCTCCACAAAACAGGAGACTCTCTTTATTTTTTGTGCCAAATGATGTCAGCTTCATTTCAAATATCCTGATAAACTAAACTGGTTGGGTCTTAAAATAATTTCTTTCTCTCAAACACCTATTTACCAGGAAAACTGTCAGTGAGAATGGCTGAAACATCTAGTCTGGGCGAGTTTCCCATGATTAAGGGCAGGGAATATGAAGATAATGCCAACTTATTAATATACTTCTAAAGTCTAGTTTTAATTGGCATCTCTAATGCTGTGCAGAAGTAATGTGAGATTGTGAGGTGACTTCACAGATTAATATAAGAGGTGAGTCTAGAAAATCAGGAGCTGTCTATTGAGAACAGCACTGGACCATGGCCCTCATTTGAGGATTTACACTTTAAAGCTGAGATAAACTGTAAAAAAAATATGTCTTTCTGAAATTTATGCCATGGAACGTCCACATAATATCTTAGTTCATTGGTGTGATGTTTTTATACATGGCTGTAAATGCTTTTATGTTAACCTGTGTGTTCTAGTAAGTGTTTGCCTTCTTAACATGAAGCTAAAGTCATCTGGGAAGAGGGTCCTCAAATTGGATCTGTCTACATTAGATGAGGCTATAGCCATGTTTATTTGTTTTCTTAGAAATTTTTCTTTAAATTTTCCATCTTATGTGACCTGAAAGTATCCATCTCCCTGTTTATCCTCCTACCATCGAACTCAGAGACACAGTGAAACTAACAGAAGTTATGGGCCAAATGAATTTAACAGATACCTATAGAACATCACCCAAAAACAAGAACACACATAATATGCACGCATTCTTAAGTGTATATTAGGCAAAAAAAACATGGAATACCCATGATACAATTCATTGATACTATCCATTATCTCTAACTCTGGTCAGGATTATTTTTCTGACTTTTCTTTGCATAGATTCCTGATTCTTGAAGGAGAGAGCTCGATAAAGGCATCCTCTTTAATCTTTAATTCTCTGAGTCTCTCACTCTCTGTGCATTGTCCAGTTGTGTCTTTCTGTGATTATTACCAGTTTTGTAGGAAATTCACCTCTGATGAAGGCTGAGGCATATATACTAACATATGTGTGGAGCCATTAGGATTCATGAGAAGTCATTTTACTGCTGTGGTTATTTAACAAAATTTATGATGGCAGATTTTCACTTAGTGTTTTATGACCTTTCTAGTCTCAGATGCTTGGCCTGATATTTCCCTCCACATTTAACCCTCCTATTTTAGTGTCTTCTTCATTCCTTTATACCACTATATTCTAATTACCCTTCCTTGGAAGAGCTCCTCCTTCTTTATGGTTCCTTACTAGATAGCTCATCTCTGTTACCCTAAATGAAAAACAAACATATATAAACCTTACAAGCTAACTCCATACATAGGTGAAAACATTCCATTTGTGTCGTTCTGGGTCTGATTTGACTGTTGGATATTTTCCCTTTTTTTGTTTTTTTTTTTTAAAGATGCTTCAGTCCTTCTTTTTTAAAAAATATTTTTATTACGTATTTTCCTCAATTACATTTCCAATGCTACACCAAAAGTTCCCCATACCCTCCTCCCCACTTCCCTACCCACCAATTTCCATTTATTTTTTGGCTCTGGCTTTGCCCTGTACTGGGGCATATAAAGTTTCGTTGTCCAATGGGCCTCTCTTTCAGTGATGGCTGACTAGGTCATCTTTTGATACAAATGTAGCTAGAGTCCAGAGCTCCGGGGTACTGGTTAGTTCATAATGTGGTTCCATCTGTAGGGTTGCAGATTCCTTCAGCTTCTTGTGTACTTTCTCTAGCTCCTCCATTGGGAGCCCTGTGATCCATATAATAGCTGACTGTGAGTATCCACGTCTGTGTTTGCTAGGCCCTGGCATAGTCTCACATGAGACAGCTGATTAACAGTTGATGGGAGAGGATCCAGTACTCAGTGAGTGGTGCTATCTCTGCAAAGATGGTGATAAAATATATAAGAAAGCAACCTGAGGGTAGTGTTTGAAAAATGAGTCAGTGTTTAAGAGAACTTACTGCTCTCTTAGAAGGTCAGGATTTGAATCACAGAACTCAGGTGGCAGCTCACAGCCACATGAAGCTCCAATATCAAGGGACCAAGCTCCCTCTTATGGACTCTGTGAACCCTGGACAAAAAAGGCCCACAGACATTCACGCAAACAAAACATTTTTATATATACATATATGTTATTAAAATAAAAGTTAAAAGGCATTTTTAAATTTTGTAAGTAGAAAAGCTGAGAAAACTGTGTTGAGAAACAAGCCAATAAGCAACCTTGCTCCATGTACCCTGCCTATAATCCTACATGGGTTCCTGCCCTGATTTCACTCAGTGATGGAGTGTGATGTGGAAGAATAACACAAACTAATCTTTTTCAAAAGAGAAGGGAGGAGAGGGGGATTGGAATGGGGATTTTTTGATGGGAAACTGTGAAGGAAGTTATCATTTAAATTGTAAATAGATAACTAAATTAATGATGAAAAAAATAAGTCCTGTCAAGAACTCCAATGTGACAGTGTGAAACTGCTAATCTACAACCTGCTAAACTCACATGTGTGGGGTGTGGGCATGCAGGTGTTCTGTCTGAGCCTGCAGGCCACTTAAATCCTCAAAAACCCTGTGGAGTTCAACCCTGACTTCCTGGCACAGATGATCCCCAAAGTGTATTGGGAAGTGCTTGTGCAGGTAGCAGACACCTCAATCTTGGCCCAGGTACACAAATAGCCAACTAGCTGCTATCAACAGACAAGATACTTTTGAGGAAGATGTACCCACGTGTGGCTTGAGATTGATGTACTGGATGGTACTCTGCAATGGTCAGAATCCACTGTTCTTTTCCCCATCATCCACAGGATCACCAATATGCTGTAGAATGATGAGGAGACAGAGAGGTAACCTTGCTAGCCACCACAATGCGATGTGGGAATGGGTATCCAGATGGAGGAAGACCCTCATGAAAGCAGTGGGGAGGGGATGGGATAGAGGGTTTCTGGAAGGGTGGGAAACTGAAAACGGACATCATTTGAAATGTATATAAAGAAAATATACAATTAAAAAAAGACCAACCAAAGAGTACATAGGGCGGGGCCCATGGCTGCAGCTTCATATGTAGCAGAGAATGGCCTATTTGGACACCAGTGAGAGGTGAAGCTCCTGTTCAAGAGAAGGCTCTATACCCCAGTGTAAGGGAATGTCAGGACTAGGAAGTAGGAGTGGATATTTTGTTGATTACTGAGAGGAGGGATGGCATAGTGGGTTTTCAGAGGGGAAACCAGGGAAGGGGATAACATTTGAAATGAAAATAAAGAAAATGCCTCATAAAATAAAATAAAATAAAACAAAATAGATTAAAAACAACCACCTAGACACAATAAGTTAATAGCAGAATAATAAATAAAAGAAGACAGTGTAGTGGTGCATACCTTTTATCCCTGCTCTTGGTAGGCAGAGGCAGGGGCAGGCAAATTTAGGAGTTCAAGGCCAGCCTGATCTCCAGATTGAATTCCATGACAACCAGGGCTAAACAGAGAATCCCTGCCTCGAAAAAACAAAAAACAATAAACAAATAAAGAGAAAATGAATGACACACAGGCATACAGAAGAGGACTGGTCCCAAAGACAGCTCTGTCCTAAATGTACTAGAGCACATTGCTTCACAAAATGAATTCTGAACATGCTCTCACATAGGGCATTTGAATATACTTTCTAGGTTAACCCCATATGATCACAAGAAACAAAAGGTAACAAGAAGATCAGAGTCAGAAGTATATCTCAGACTCATGTCAAAGACAGTCTGGGAGGCACACCATGCTTCGGTTTTCAAAGTTCCAGAGAGTGGTTCTCCACCTTTTTAATACTGCGGTTCCTTCATATATATACTTCCTTATGCTGTGTGGTGCCCCAACCGTAAAAATATTTTTTGCTGCTTCATAACTGAAATGTCCTACTGATATGAATTGTAACATACATTTCTGACATACAGATAGTCTTAGACAACTCCTGTGAAATTTGTCACAAGGACTAGCAACCTACAGGTTGCCAACCACAGTGCCAGCAACTAGGAAAACTAGACAGCCCCTTGATTTTTACAATATTGCCTTCCGTAACTGTGGTAGAATAGATGTGCTCTATTTTAGTGGTCTAAGCATGTGAGGATCTGTAACACTACCTGGAAACACACATACCAAATTGGATGAGGGAGTCTATTTTTTCTGTCTTGGACCTTGCAGGTTTGAGTCAGCTCTAACCAAATAGAAGAGAAAGGATACTGGATGAATTCCTACTCAAAGTCTTTGGAGACAACAGGGATTTTATTGGGTTCTCATGGAGAATGGGAGAGTGTTTGTGCTCCATTAAAAAGGTACTCACATTCACTATTTTGATGCCTTTCTTTCTATTTGAGTGTGCTTTGTACTTTTGTCTGCTATGTGTTGTGTTCTGTGTTCTTTGTTACTAACTCTAGGGTTCTTACCATACTTGGAAAATGAAAGTCAGTTTGAAAACCTTTCATATTTGTCCTCTGTATAGAAACCCTCTCTCTCTCTCTCTCTCTCTCTCTCTCTCTCTCTCTCTCTCTCTCTCTCTCTCTCTCTCTCTCTCTCTCTCTCTCTCTCTCTCTCTGAGTTTTCAAGACAGTGTTTCTCTGTGTAGCCATGGTTGTTCTGGAAATCACCCTGTAGACCAGGTTGGCCTCGAACTTAGAAATTCACCTGTCTCTGCTTTTCAAGTGCTGGGGTTAAAGGTGTTTGCCACCACCACTTGGAAATATGATTCTTTTAAAAAATTAGATTATGAGTCCTTTGTACCAAAAATAAGATCAAAATTTCAAGGAAGGTACTTTTAATTGAAAATCCATCTTTCTGATAAAAAAAAAATGGGGTATTCCATGGAGATACAGAAGGTTGAAAATGACCCAAAAGGTATTGTTCTTCAACTAATTCCTTATCAGCTTGTAATTTTCTGAGGATATTGGCCACTGAGGCTTGAAGTATCAAAAACCCATCAGGCTATCTCTCTCTCATTCTTTCTCTCTCTTTCTCATTCTTTCACTCTCTCTCATTTTTTCTCTCTCCTCATTCTCTCTCTTTCTCTCTCTTTCTCTCTCACCCTCTCTCTCTCTCTCTCTCTCTCTCTCACTCTCTCTCTCTCTCTCTCTCGTTTTAAGCCATTCATCCAGTGGTTGACATCTAATATTAATCCATTTCTTGTCTATTTCACACAGTGAGGCAATCAATATTGATTGCATGACTGTGAAATGGTCCTTCTTACTTTTTCTTTCTTTTTTCTTTTTTGAGACAGGCATGCCGTGGACTCATTCATAACAGTTTTTCTCTCTAGAATAAGATTGCATGCTTTAGCACTTGATAATAATCTCGATTGTTGATTTATTTTAATATCTGTGAGTTTCTGCAGTAACTGATTCTATTAGTTAGTGATTAGTTGCTGTGAAAAGACACCATGACCAAGGCCACTCATAAGAGACTCATTTCATTAGGGCTTTTCTACATTTCATTACACATTCAGAGGTTCACTCCATGATCATCAAGGCAGAAAATATGGCACTGTCTAGGCAGACATGGTGGTGGAGAGGAAGTTTCGATTATGCACCTTCATCCAAATGCTTCGAGGAAAAACTATGTATTTTGCAAACAGGGAGAGTCTCTTCCACAGTGGTAGAGCTTTAAAGCCCCAGAGTGATATGCTTCCTCCAGCAAGGCCAGACCTACTCCTACAAAGCCACACCTCCTCATAGGCCAACTATATTTAGAATGCCACACTGGTTTCATAGCAACTTGACAAGATCTAGAGTCTTCAAAGAGAAGGAACCTCAGTTGAGAAGATGCCTCCATAAGATCCAGCTGTTAGGAATTTTCTTAATTGATGGGAGATCACCCACTCCATTGTGGGTGTTGACATCCTTGTGGTGGTAGTCCTGGGTTCTTTAAGAAAGCAAGCTAAGCAAGATTAGAGGAGCAAGACAATAAGCATCACCACTCCATAGCCTATGAATGAGCCTCTGATTCCAGGATCCTGTGTTGTTTCAGTTTCTGTCCCAACTTCTTTGGTGATAAACAGCAATGTGGAAGTATAAGCTGAGTAAAACCTTTGCTATGGAATTTGCTCTTTGGACATGGTGAATCCTTACAACAATAAAAAACAGTAAGGTATTCTTAGGGAAAAAATGTCTAACAGTGCCAATGTCACTTGTCTTATAACCACAAATAATAATGTGTAGACATTTTATTTTTACTTAGAGATAAGGTATACTCATGTACCTACCTGATATGTAATTGTTCTAGTTTTCTTCTTTCTCACCATGTAGAATACTACAATAAAAAATAACTTGGAAATAAAAAGGATACAGATTGTCACTGAGGAAGACAAAACAGGAAGTTTAGTCAGTAACAGCAAACACTGCTTATTGGCTTGCCACTGTCTTAGCCACTGTTCTATTGCTATGAAGAGACACATTTGGTGATGGCAACTATTAGAAAACAAGGCATTTTTTGTGTAGAGAAAGGCCATTGACTTGTTTGAGTTAATTTTATATCCAGCTACTTCACCGAAGCTGTTTATCAGGTTTTGGTGTTCTCTGGTGGAATTTTTAGGGTCACTTATATATACTATCATATCATCTGCAAAAAGTGATATTTTTACTTCCTCTTTTCCAATTTATATCCACTTGATCTCCTTTTGTTGTCGAATTGCTCAGGCTCATTCTTCAAGTACTATGTAATAAACAAGATGAGAAAGAAATTAGGGAAACAACACCCTTCTCAATACTCACAAATAATAAAAAATATCTCGGCGTGACTCTAACTAAAGAAGTGAAAGATCTGTATGATAAAAACTTCAAGTCTCTGAAGAAAGAAATTAAAGAAGATCTCAGAAGATGGAAAGATCTCCCATGCTCATGGATTGGCAGGATCAACATTGTAAACATGGCTATCTTGCCAAAAGCAATCTACAGATTCAATGCAATCCCCATCAAAATTCCAACTCAATTCTTCAACGAATTCGAAGGAGCAATTTGCAAATTCATCTGGAATAACAAAAAACCTAGGATAGCAAAAACTCATCTCAAGGATAAAAGAACCTCTGGTGGAATCACCATGCCTGATCTAAAGCTTTACTACAGAGCAATTGTGATAAAAACTGCATGATACTGGTATAGAGACAGACAAGTAGACCAATGGAACAGAATTGAAGACCCAGAAATGAACCCACACACTTATGGTCACTTGATCTTCGACAAGAGAGCTAAAACCATCCAGTGGAAGAAAGACAGCATTTTCAACAATTGGTGCTGGCACAACTGGCTGTTATCATGTAGAAGAATGTGAATTGATCCATACATATCTCCTTGTAGTAAGGTCAAATCTAAGTGGATCAAGGAACTTCACATAAAACCAGAGACACTGAAACTTATAGAGGAGAAAGTGAGGAAAAGCCTTGAAGATATGGGCACAGGGGAAAAATTCCTGAACGGAACAGCAATGGCTTGTGCTGTAAGATCGAAAATTGACAAACGGGACCTAATGAAACTCCAATGTTTCTGCAAGGCAAAAGGCACCGTCAATAAGACAAAAAGACCACCAACAGATTGGGAAAGGATCTTTACCTATCCTAAATCAGATAGGGGACTAATATCCAACATATATAAAGAACTCAAGAAGGTGGACTTCAGAAAATCAAATAACCCCATTAAAAAATGGGACTCAGAACTGAACAAAGAATTCTCACCTGAGGAATACCGAATGGCAGAAAAGCACCTGAAAAAATGTTCAACATCCTTAATCATCAGGGAAATGCAAATCAAAACAACCCTGAGATTCCACCTCACACCAGTCACAATGGCTAAGATCAAAAATTCAGGTGACAGCAGATGCTGGCGTGGATGTGGAGAAAGAGGAACACTCCTCCATTGTTGGTGGGATTGCAGGCTTGTACAACCACTCTGGAAATCAGTCTGGCGGTTCCTCAGAAAATTGGTCATAGTACTAACAGAGGATCCAGCAATACCTCTCCAGGGCATATATCCAGAAGATGCCCCAACTGCTAAGAAGGACACATGCTCCACTATGTTCATCGCCACCTTATTTATAATAGTCAGAAGCTGGAAAGAACTCAGATACCCCTCAACAGAGGAATGGATACAGAAAATGTGGTACATCTACACAATGGAGTACTACTCAGCTATTAAAAAGAATGAATTTATGAAATTCCTAGCCAAATGGATGGTCCTGGAGGGCATCATCCTAAGTGAGGTAACACATTCACAAAGGAACTCACACAATATGTACTCACTGATAAGTGGATATTAGCCCAAAACCTAGGATACCCAAGATATAAGATACAATTTCCTAAACACATGAAACTCAAGAAAAATGAAGACTGAAGTGTAGGCACTATTCCTCTCCTTAGAAGTGGGAACAAAACACCCATGGAAGGAGTTACAGAGACAAAGTTTGGAGCTGAGATGAAAGATGGACCATGTAGAGACTGCCATATCCAGGGATCCACCCCATAATCAGCATCCAAAAGCTGACCCCATTGCATACACTAGCAAGATTTTATCGAAAGGACCCAGATGTAGCTGTCTCTTGTGAGACTATGCGGGGCCTAGCAAACACAGAAGTGGATGCTCACAGTCAGCTAATGGATGGATCACAGAGCTCCCAATGGAGGAGCTAGAGAAAGTACCCAGGGAGCTAAAGGGATCTGCAACCCTATAGGTGGAACAACATTATGAACTAACCAGTACCCCAGAGCTCTTGACTCTAGCTGCATATGTATCAAAAGATGGCCTAGTAGGCCATCACTGGAAAGAGAGGCCCATTGGACACGTAAACTTTATATGCCCCAGTACAGGGGAATGCCAGGGCCAAAAAGGGGGAGTGGGTGGTTAGGGGAGTGGGGGTGGGTGGGTATGGGGGACTTTTGGTATAGCATTGGAAATGTAAATGAGCTAAATACCTATTAAAAATGGGGAAAAAAAAGAAAAAGAAGAAAACACGGCATTTAACTGGAGGCTTGCTTACATTTTCAGAAGATTGCACAATCATCACGAGAGGGACCCCATCACTGGAGCAATAGAGTACTATTGATCCTTAGGCAAAGAGATAGATTCTGCCATTGCATTGGCTTCTTGAAAACTCAAACCCATCCTTGTTGATATGCCCACTTTCTCCAATGAAGCCACACCTTCTCTTATTCCTTCTAAATTTAAACTCACTGCCACTTCCTGGTGACTAAATATTCATATATATGTGTCTATAGGTGACTTTATTATTCAAACCACCACTTTTCCCATGGCTCATTCAGCTATATTTTTTTTAAAATACAGCCTAAAAGGCTCCCATTTACTAAAGACTACTGATGAGCTTAGCCACAGTGATGGGCCCTCCCACATCAATCATTAGCCAAGAGAATATCCCATAGAATTACCTAATGAACAAGTAAGTGAATAGAGACTGATCTTCAATTGTTTTCTCTTCTCAGGTAACTGTGGATTGTCAAAATTGGAAAAAAAAATAATATCCCATCACAGTAATGTTTAACTTACACCATAACCTACAAAAACATTACTCAACACCATCTATTGCATTCTGCCCCTGCATAGACACACTTCCATGTATGGCATAAGTGAAGGGTGACTACCTCCTTCAGCAAGGATACTCAATAATAGGTGACATGAGCTGAATATTTCCTATAGCCTCACAACCCCGAAATTCTACTGTGTGTTACACTTACTGGGGGACTTGCCAATCTGTCCAATTTTATGCCACCAAAGCTATGACAAAAAAACTCCTCATCAAGAAATCTAATGAATTTTACCTGATTTCTTTCTCCTGAGGCAACTGAGTATTATCCCTTCATGCTTATATTAGTGTCTGATTCATCTGTAATAAACCCACTACTATTTACAGCTACATCACAGGAGGTATGACAAATACCATCTCCCATGAGTTGGCCAAACCTTTTCAGCAGCTTTTTTTTGTAGTATCCTTTCTATAATAAAAAATACATTGATATCTTTATTTTTAAGTGTGTAATTTAATGATTCTAACACATTTTCATCTCCCTTCCATTTTCCCCTCATTTTCTGCTACTTCATATGATATTGCAATCTATTAAAATACAGTAGTGAATACAGTGGAAAAAAACAGTGTGGGAAGAATCAAAGTTCTTTATTACTAAGACAACTGATACACTGGCAGAATCTTCCAGTTACAACTGCTTGGTAACTTTCGGTCTAATTTTAGCATGATTCTTCTAGAAAAAAGCTTAAAGAATTAAGGCATGGTTACAATGGACCAGAAAAGTCAGTATCACTAGTGAGACACACTCATGTAAATAATTTTCATCACTGTTCCGATATGCCTAGCAACAAGGAAAACAGGTCCATAGTCACAAGAGTATGAAAGGGGCATGAAGGAGAACAGTTGTCCAACTTATTATTACCCAGTAAGCATCAACACAGGAAGCGACCAAAGACAATAAATAACTTCCAAGACGTGTTCCCAATATCCAAGTTCCTTTACAAGTGTCTCACCCCTTCAATGCACACCCATCAATCAATTAACTCATTGATTAAAGCCCTCAGGGTCCAATCACTTTTCAGATTGTGTATAGTGTTCTATCTTTGAACAATGTACTTGGGGCCAAAACCTTCATCAAAGACCCACGACTGACATTGCAAACCCATTTCACCACACAATTCTTTATGTTACAAAAAGTGGTAGGATCTATCTGTCTCTTTAAGGATATCTCTGTATAGCAGTTACAAAAGCAAAACGTCCAGGCCAACAGAATCATCACCTCCATGAGGTATTTTAAAATATGAGTTCAAGAAGAAGGAAAATGCAATGCAAGTTAAGGTTCTTGATCCCACATCCCTCCATCTTAAAGCCATAGGGTGGACCCAGAAGTTTAGGTCAAAAGTGTAAATTTCACCTATACTACAACCAACTGTGATGATTTCTAGCCATCTCCAGTTTCAGTGTGGTATTTAGTCCCACCATCTGCATCACAGCATATTGCCTAGTGTGAAATAGTGCCAGCAGTTGATTGCAAACCCCACTATGCGTTGACTTGGATGTAAAATGAGACATCTATAATATAGACACACTTGTACACACACACATACTCACAGAAAGAGACAAGAAGTAGAGGAGCTGAGTCTTAGGATCCCTCAATGAAGAGATAGTGGAAATCTTGTAAGGTAGAGAGGTCATTGAGAAACTGTATGTCTCTATCTGCACAAAATCAGGCCAGTCTGCCTTCCATCAATAAGTGGTAGGTTCTCACTATCAATCATCCCCATCTGATGATCCTCAGCAGAGGCAAATTAGCTCAGGGCTGAAGACATATTCATCTGAGTATGTTATTCTGAGCTCTCGAGAATTACTTGTTAATTTCCCTTCGATAATTTCCTTGTTTCCCTTATTTATTTGTTTTTTGTTGTTGTTGTTGTTGTTGTTGTTTTGTTTGTTCGTTTTTTCTTTGGATGGGTGTTTAATTTTACTTTGAGTGTGTTTGTGTGTAGCTTTGGCTGTTAGGAAAATCACTCTGTAGAATAGACTAGCCTTTATCTCACTAAGGTTTGCCTCCCTCTGCCTCTTGAGTACTAGGATTTAAGGCTTTGGTCACTAACACCTCCTATTAACTTCTGATTTGATTGTTTGTTTTGTTTTTTGTTTGTTTTTCATATTTTTTTTTGTTTTGTTTGTTTGTTTGTTTTGTTTTGTTTTGTTTTTTGTTTGTTTTTTTGTTTTACTTGTTAATGTTGTTGCTGATTTGGAGACATGGTTCCTTTGTCTACCACTGGCTGCCATGAAACTCACTTTGTAGACCAGGCTGGTCTCTAAGTCAGAAATCTGCCTTATCCTGCCTTCTGAATGCTGAGTTTAAATGCTTGCGCCACCATAGCTGGATTATGAACTTCTTATTTTGATCAAATTAAGTTTAGAAGCCCAAACATGTTTATCATAGCCTTCTTGACCTACTCAAAAAATCCATTAGAGAAGAGCATTTCTCCAGCATTCTCTCCCATCCTACACTCATTGCCTTTCAGTAACTCATATATATGACATTAGCAACAGCATTGTGTCTGGTGTAAACAGGCAATATCTTCAATCCAAGGCAATGGACAAGTATGATATTTGAACACAGAATGATACCCACAAGACATCTGCCCAGGGTTGGTGGGGTCTAACACACCAGGGCTACAGCCATGTAGAAGACAATACCTCTGAAGAGTCTTAGCATGACATCCCTCATGAAGAAGAGGAGGAGGATGTCTTCTTCCAACGGCTTGAGGAATATTGTTGGCTGCAGAATTGCTCAAGGTTGGAAGGAAGGTAATGAGCCTGTCACTCAATGGAAGACCATAGTTCTAGGTCAACTGCCAACAAACCCTTCTCTTTATTTGGTGAAGTATGATGGAAATGACAGCGTCTATAGACAGGAGCTCTACAATGATGACAGGATTTTAAACCTTAAGGTTTTGCCTCAGAAGTAAGATTTCCTCAGGTAAGGGATGCCCACCTCGCCAGAGCCCTGGTTGGCAGAGCGGTACAACACAAATTTAAGGGTAAAGATGGCTCTGAGGACAACTGGAGGAGGGTTGTGCTAGCCCAGGTGCCAATCATGAAGGATTTGTTTTACATTACCTACAAGAAGGATCCAGCTCTCTACTTCTATCAGCTCCTGGATGACTACAAGAAAGGGAACCTCCACATCATTCCAGACACTCCTCTGGCAGAGGAGAGATCAGGAGATGACAGTGATGTGTTGATAGGTAACTGGGTGCAGTACACCAGAAAAGGTGGTTCCAAATAGTTCAGAAAGGTTTTTTACCAAATTCTAGCCAAACCTTCACATTCAATTTTACATTTGTAAAGTGTCACAGAAATGCTGCTTATGACCAGAGTGCTTAAACTTCCTTATTCTCATGAAGTTTGTCACATTACCTCTTTGATGAAGGGCACAACCATCCTACTTCTGTGCAAAACTGCCCAAGCTCCTCCCCTGTCTTACTTTAGGAAGATTTAGACATTCACAACAGAGAGTGCTCCAACCTGTGTGGAGCACAGTGTGTTTGAGGAAATCCCCCAGATTCACCATCTTCCCAGTGTATATCCTACCTATAACTTCTAATTTCCATGGTCTGGGAAGCACTCTTCTGACCTAAGAGATTTCTGAACACTCTGGACTGAAATCCCAAACAGAAGAGTATCAAGGTAAGGGTAAATCAGATTACTATCTTTGTTTTGTTACCTTAGACAGAGACATCCTGGCCTCCATGCAGAGGAATGTGTGGATGGACATATATATAAGGAAGACACTAAACCAGAAAATATCACATTACACCCTCTTAAAAGACTTCTAAGATTGTTGTCATGCCTACCACTGACATTCAGATGATGTGTATTCTTGATTGTGATTTCATGTTTGGAGCTGATGAAGGAGTAAGTACCTGGAATGTCCTATAATTCTCAAGGTATCAATCAGTGTTCAATTTCTGCTCAATAGTGCTGCAGACATAGGAATAACAGGATAAAACTATTCTATACAATCCTATGAAGCTCCTATCACCATCCTCCTATTTTAGAGAATCTTAGATCTATCACTAATCCCTAGACAGGCAGAAACAATTCTTCTCCTGCACATAGGGGTACTGCATATGTCTCCCCTTACCCAAAGTATTCCATTAACTGTCTTTTACTGAATTGGCTTTTAGACTATACCTGAAATATTCCACTTTTCACCAAAGGATCTACCAGCCCTCCCTGTTCTAATAGAGAGCTACAGTACACCAATATCCAAAGGGTTCTCAGACATTCTAAATATGCCCCTGTGGGAGTAAACTTACTAAGTCTATTTAATTGGGCCTCAGATCCTTCTGCTTTGACCAAAAGGATTTCAATCTACTGACTCTGAGTTACCAGGGGCCTCAGATATCATTTTCCCCAAGTGGTCATCAAATGTCCCTTTCTGACCAATAATGACCTTGCAATGTTCTCCTCTGATGCAGACACTTAGACACCCCCCTCCAATTTTAACTCCCAAATGGACCTCCAGACCACCCAAGCTTAAATTACCTGAGCCGAACATTAAGAAGTACAGCCCAGAACAAAAGCTCATTTCCTCAAGGCAGAAACTAAAATGATGTACTCCTCACCATTCATACCTAGACCCAGGAGATGAACATATGCCTGAGAAGAAGAACTAGTGTGGAACTGTTAGCCAGGTTTTTGATGAGTGCTCAGACTGCTTCCTGATCCGGCACCACATTTACTATAGTGGACAGATGCTCTAATCTCTGATGAGGAGTTGCTAGCTGTTAGGAAGTACCTGGAATGGGCTCCACTGCATGAGGTAGGCTGTGTCTTTGATCTCACGTCAAGGAAAGAACATGCAAATTTGAACTCTACCCAACCAAACATACTAGTTTACCTGTACAAAGGGGATTTAGATTTCCAATTTCTCACAAAGATACCCCTCTTACCATTGAGTTCCTATCTATTTTTCATGGCTCATAGGGTCTCATTTCTTCCCAATGTCCATTACTGGCTCACTTCTGACCACTAGCCATACATCTCTGATTAGTGTTGGGGGTGTTCTCGGTATGACACTAAGGCCAACAATAGTACCTACATGCCATTTCTGAATAATTGGATCTTAAATTCCACCATTGTCCAAGTGTACTTCTGAAAGACTTTTCTCATTACATGGGGTCTCTATAGTAGCATCTTTGTTCATCAGGCCTCTAGTTGTACCTTCTGGCCTAAGCAGGTCTTATACTTCACTTAAAGAGATGCCAAATTTACACAATGTAGACAAAGATGCATTGAGCATTCTCATACTCATTAATATAACATTCCTCCCCTCAGGTTTTAAGTCTCCAGAGCAGCAAAGAGAGTGGGGAGTAGAACTCATCATCTTTAGGTCACTCAGCATCGATGGGTTGTTTGCAACCTTAGTATACAGACATGGATGGTTGAACACAAACCTGTCAGGCTGATAAAGAACTAGACATCTACTAACGTCCTTGGAACCATGTTCAGATTGCTGCACATCCTCCTGAAGATGCCACAGATGACATGGTTCCTTGTGATTGTTGTTCTCTTCTTGTTGTTGCTGTTTTCTTTTAACTTTTGAAGAGGATACTTTATTAGTCTGTTGCTATGTTAGTCATCTCCTGGCATTAGAAACCAACATCCCACTGTTTAAATGTTTTACATTTCCTACTCTTTTTGGAAAACACAATGTATGTGCATCATTTTTTCCTATTGTTTCAAAGACATACCACTATGTAATTCAACTTTACAATTTTAATCATTTTGACCAATATTCACATGAATATAAATTTTATGTGTAAAATTCTTCCTGTGCTGTGTTATTTTTCACCAGATGACAGTTTCATTTGAGGTCATTTGAAAGATCATTCCTTACTATGTGTCTTTAAAAGATATATTTTGGAGCTGAGGGGTATGGCTGAATATCTTCAGCACAATAAACACCTTCTATAACATTACTATCTAGTGGATTATAAGTATCAGGTTGTACACAGTAGTAACTAAAATAATGGACAATTTGAGAAAGATTTTAGGGTGAAATCTCTCATAATATACAGAAAAAAAAGGAAATCCTAGATATTAATCAAATCTATGCACACCAAATGAACATTGTGGGTTTTGTGGGTTTGTTTGTATATGTCTTTGTAGTTCGAATGTCCAACCTTTATTGTTGGGAGCCGCGCCCACATTCGCCGTCACAAGATGGCGCTGACAGCTGTGTTCTAAGTGGTAAACAAATAATCTGCGCATGTGCCAAGGGTATTTCTCCACCCCATGTACTCTGCCTTCCCCGTGGCAACAACTCGGCCATGGGCTGCAGCCAATCAGGGAGTGATACGTCCTAGGCGAAGGATAAGTCTCCTAAATAGGGACGGGGTTTGGCTTTCGTTTTTGGGGCTTGGGGCTTGCACGCTTGCCCCTAAAGATGTAAGCAATAAAGTTTTGCCGCAGAAGATTCTGGTTTGTTGTGTTCTTCCTGGCCGGTCATGAGAAAGCATGTAAGACTTTATGTCTTAATTGATGATTGTAAACAGTGCTCAGAGTGTGTGCATGTGAATTAAAGGGCACCATGTCTTTAGTGTTTAGATTAATTTCACATATAATTATCTGTCTATCTGTCATCTATGTATGTATGTATGTATGTATGTATGTATGTATGTATGTATGTATGAAGTAATGATTGAATGTATTTATATAGATATGTATGCAACTATTTCTCTATCATCTACCTATCACTCTCTCTTTCTATTTCTCTCACCCTCTTTCTCTGTTTATCTCTTATGCATGAATATATGCATGCATGTAGCTAGGTAGGCGTGGTATTTTTAATGTAATTGGTTCCCATCGGCCCATAGGCTGTATTAGGATGATTAACCTTGTTGGACTAGGTGTTTCCTTGTTGGAGGAAGGGTGTCACTGGAGGAGGTGGGTGGTCTCACACATGTTCAAGTTAGTTATGCCCAGTAGAGCTCTGTGTGTTTGCTGTCTCTCTGTCTTTCCAAGAGTAGCTGTGATAGAGTGTTCAGTGATTCAAGGAGGGGATGTTGGTTAGATGGCATATAAAGCAGGCAAGACACATTTACATACATGGTAGAAGAAGCAAGCTTTAAGAAGCACAAACCATCACACACACACACACACACACACACACACACACACACACACACATTTGTTGGACAGTGCAAAGCTTCAACCACTTTAAATATATACTCACATTTGGTGGATGGAACAAAGCACCAACTTTATTTTTCTCACACTGCTTATATATCTCTGCACAATCTTTCAATTAGTATAAAATGTATACTGGTTACTTTCTATTTTCTTCTAGTGAATAATTATGAGTATGTATAAGGAGAAACATCTTCTCACTATACTTTTATGATGAGCTATTTATACATTATGTTTATAAATATCCAATATTATTCCCAAGAACCAACACGCATTTCTAACTAAAAAACTTGTTATAGATTAACAAGTTGTAAGCAAGTAGGGTAATTTTTATTTCAGCCAGTTTCTCTTACTGGTAGACTGAAATTTGCTGTTATACAGAAAGGATTAGTTTTTTATCTATCTCAAAAATTAATCCTTCAAAAATCTTAAAAGAATCACAAAACTAAACTTTTATATAAAAACCTATCATCTCTTTCTACTTTGAATCCTCAGGGTGCACATCTGTTCATTAACCATGTTTTTCTTAAATCATATCAGGAATCAGAATGAGGAAATAGGTACAAGGAAATAATAATCATCTGAACACCAGCCTGACTTTGAAAAAAAAAAGGCATGTTTTTTTTAGTAATTCTTTCCAAGATTGTGGTTGAAGTATTAATCTGCATCAGCTGCAATCCTTGAGAAAGTTAGATCTAAATAACACTGTGGGTGGCAATGATATTGCCCAGTGAGGGGCTGGAACCCCCCTTAAATTTTCATACAATCCATAGATTATGAGGAATGTGATGTGAGGGCAGCAAGTAGAGAGAAACTCTACAACAGCATGAGTGGTAACAGAGTGGTACCAGCTTTTAAGTGTTTAAGAGTGGTAAGAGCTTTTAAGTGGTTCACCTCACCAAGAATCCATCAAGCCCAGCATTTTGGAGGTAAAACGTACATTCCAGGGAGCCCCTCTGCCATGCTTAATATTCTAATAAAATTAAAAATAATATTAATTTCTCATTTAATACACCCTGCTTACAGTCCCCCCAAATTTTACTCCCCACAGTTCTTTTACGACCTCCTATCCTCTCCAGTTCCTCCCCCTTTCGGTCATCATTCATCAAATACTTCTCTTTCAAATATCTCTTCCTGCATTTCCTTATTCAACCCCATCTCCCTCCAACATGCCACCTGATCTTCTTCTTCTTGTCCACCTTTGTACACTAATAAAATCCATTCTATTTCTCCATACCATGGGCATCCATGTATGCACCCAAGTCCTTCCTCTATACCTAACTTCACTGGATCTACATATTGTAGACAAGCCATCACATATGTAATGTTGAATGTCTTAATGTTTCTATTGCTGTCACCAAAAACTATAACCCAAGCACAAGTTGGGGAGGGTAGGACTTATTTGCAATGTGGGTACTGTAAAGAAAAGGGACACTGAGCAAGAGACTGCCCCAAGAAAGAGACAGATACCAGACCACCTAAGTCCTTTTCTCAGAGGATGATGACTACATGATATGGGGAACAGACACCCTACGTGACACTAGGGTAACCCCAGCTGTGGAAGAGACCCTTATGGCTTCCCTTCATGATGTCAGAGCAGAGTTTTCAGTCCTGACAGAGCCACTGGAGAAATTGAGGGCCCAGAAATCCTTAGTATTCGGCGCTACTGGTCAGAAACCATACTCTTAGACCACTGATAAGAAAGTTAATCTATGAATAAGCCAAGTAACTCATTCCTCCCTCATCATTCCTCAAGCCCCACCCCATTGTTGTGGAGAGACATACTAGCATATTTAAATCCCAAATAAGCTGCTCTTTGGAAGGAACTTCAATCCCTTGGCAAGCCTGTCCCTATAAATTTAACTTTAAAATTAGAAGAAGAATATAGATTACATGAGTCTCAAGCCCCGTCAAGAAAAGTACTAGAATGGACCTATTTAGAGAGATATCCAACAGCCTAGGCAGAGACTGGTGGTATAATTGAGACAAAAATGGTGCCCCCCCCATCATTGAGACATTGAAAACTGGTGAGATTCCTTTCGGGGTACAACAATACACCATGAGGAAAGAGGCCAGAGAGGGCATCAGACCTCACCTTCAAAGGCTCTTAGAACTAGGCGTGTTTGGACCTTTGTCAGTCTTCCTGGAATACTCTGTTGCTACCAGTTAAAAAGCAAGGCTTTGCCACCTGGCACTCCCTAATAATCCCCCCTTACTAAAGAGACTGGGACTTTCTCATGGACCCCATATATGGAGAGGCCTTTAAAAAGATTAAAAAATCGTGCTTAGTGCCTCAGCCCTAGTCCTGACAGATGTGACCGAGCCATTCACTCTCTATTTAGATAAAAGAGCAGAAATAGTGTGATAGGTCCTGAACTAAGCTCTGGGGACATAGAAAAGACTTGTGGCCTACTTGTAAAAAAAAAAAAATAGACCCAATGCCCAGTGGATGGCCGTCTTTCTTAAAAGATATCACTGCTGTGCCAGTACTTCTCAAAGATGCTGACAAACTGACTCTAGGTCAAGGAACTATAGTAGTAGCCCCCCTCTGCCCCCATGCCTTAGAAAGCATTGTTAGGCAGCTGTCAGATTGCTGGATGACTAATGCTCACAGGACCCATTATCAGAGCCTCTTTCTGACTGATAGAGAGTGTAGAGAGAGTGTAATTTGCACCCCTGCTATCCTGAATCCTTCCACCTTGCTGCCTGAAGCTGACAACTCCCTACCAGTGAAGGAGTATAGACATCCTGGCAGAAGAAACCAAAACTAAGAAAGAAGTCACTGACCAGCCATGGTAAGGTTGCCCCAATTGGTACACAGATGGTATCAGCTTTTTGATTGAAGGTAAAAGAAAAGTGGTGCCAGCAGTGGTCAACGGAAAAGAAACCATCCGTGTAAGCAGCTTTACTGAAGAAATGACAGTCCAGGGAGAAGAGCTAATCACACTTACCCAAGCCTTGCAGCTGGCCATAGAAAAGAACATCAATATCTAAACAGACAGCATGTATGCCTTTGCCACATGCATGGTAGTATCTGTAGAAAAAGGATGCTACTCACATCTACTGGGGAAGATATTAAAAATAAAAAGGAAACCTTGAGACTATTAGAAGCCATACACTTTGCAAAAACTGGACATCATACATTGCCATTGTCACCACAAAGTCTATGAGGCCATAGTGAAAGGAAATCTGATGCCTGAACTGACTGGCCTAAAAAAAATAAATAAATAAAATAAAGAACGTGAAGACCATTATAAACTCAAAGATGCAGGCTTTGACTATACTCCAGAAGATCAGAAATTAACAGGCAAAATACCTGATATATGTGGGTGTACTACCCAGGGAGTCTCTAGGACCCAAGATGGTTGCTCTGTCCTGCCCACAATAGAAAGGTAACAATATGTGTCCAATCTAAACCACCTCATGCACTTGGAAATTGAGAAGGTCAAAGAAAATGTTGAGAGCTCAAACTGCTATGTTATAAGATTGCCAGATGATGCCCAGGGGATTGTTAATGAATGCCAAGCATGTGCCCTCACCATTGCTGGGCACCACAAGAACACCCCCCCCAGAAGGTGGATAAGAGTTGACTGGCCATGAGCATTCTGAAAAGTAGCTTTACTGAAGTTAAACCAGCCAAGTACAGTAATAAATATCTATTTGTTTTTTTGTAAACACCTTTTCAGGATTGGTCGAAGACTTCCCCACTAATAACAAGAACACCCATGCCATGGGAAAGAAGATATTAGAGGAAAATTTCCCAAGATTTGGCATCCCTAAGGTACTTTCATCAGACAATGGCCCCTCCTTCAATGTCCAGGTAAGCCAAGGGTTAGCCAGACAATGGGGGATTCATTGGGAGATAAATTGTTCTTATAGATGCCAGACTTCAGGACAGGTAGAGTGGATGAATAGAGCATTAAAAGAAACCTTGACTAAATTGGTTTTAGAGACCTACAGAAAAGATTATGCAGCCCTTTTTCCCTTTGCCTTGTTCTAAGTATGGAACACCACAGGGAAATTTAAACTTACACCATTCAAACTCCTCAACTTGGGACGCCCCTCCCTTTAACAGAAGCAGGTGCAATGTTTGAACTTGATGTTTCTTTTTCAGAACCCCCACTAGCTCACTTGAAGGCCCTACAATTGATCAGAAAAGATGCCTTGGAAATGCTGAAACACAATAAAAAACAAAAACAAAAACACAAAAACAAAAAAACATACTAACCAGGAACCATCTTCGTGCCACATAAATTTCAAACAGAAGATCCTGTCCGGGTCCGGTGCCACCATTCTGGCAAACTTGAACTCAGATCAAAAGGATGCTCCCTGGTGCTTCTGACAAGCCCTGCTGCCACACCTCCAGCATGTAACCGCTTCTGGCCTGCCATGGCCCACTGGCCTGGCATTGCTCACACACAGTGGGCACTGCACAGGAACCCCCCTTCTTCCCTCCTCCCACTGGCAAGAGTCTCTTTCGTCTCATTCAAGGGGTTTCTGAGGTTCTCAATCTTACAAATCCTAAAGCTGTGACCTCAGGTTGGCCTATTTGGCAGCTGGGCCAGAGGTTTAATTTTCTAACTTATAAAATTAGAACTATGTACTAGAAGGAGTGGGAAATGTGAGACCCCCAACTTAGAGCATTTCTCCCTGGAAGGTGAAGCCCCTGGACATTCTCCAAGCTTGTATTCCCTGATCTCTAAAAATACAGCCAGAAAGAAGCTCTATGTTCTCTACAGCCACCCAAAAGCATTTTGGTTTCTGAGCCTTACAGCTAGAGATTCGAAAATTGGAGTTTTGCCAAGGACATCTGGGCAGAGAAGAACACTCCTCCCGACTCTTCCCAACTCTCCAAACTCTACTCCCAACTCATCTCAATTCCTCAGCTAGCTAATAAAAACCCTCTTCTGTCACATCTTAGAGTCATTCTCCCCTGCCCTGCACAGTGGAAGTAGTTTGTCCTTAGCTAGCTGATAATAAAACCTCTTACAGTTTGCATCAGGTGTGGATTTCTCTCAAGTCATTGGGGTGCTGGCCATCTCATCTGAGGACTTTAATGGACTTGAGAGGAGGTCCATCTTCAGGGTCTTACACATGGATACCTAAGACCAAAACTCTTCAAACTATTATGCAAAATCAAAAGAGAAGGAACACTATTGAATTTGTTCTATGAAGCCAGATTACAATTATATTCAAACCGTACAAAAACTCAATGAAGAAAGGAAACTTCAGACCATTTTCCCTTATGAATATCGAAGCAAAAATACTCAATAAAATCACTGCAAACCAAATAAAAGAATACATAAAAACGATCATCCATCATGGTCAAGTAGGCTTCATCACTGTGATGCAGGCATGGTTTATTATATGGAAATTGGTCAACTTAATCCACTATAGAAACAAACTCAAAGACAAAAACAACATGATCACCTCATTAGATGCTGAGAAAGCATTTGACAAAATACAACACTCATTCATAATAAAAGTCCAGGAATGGTCAGGAATTCAAGGCCCATACCTAATATAAAAAAAAAAAAAATCAGCAAACCAGTAGGAAACATTAAACTAAATGAAACAATCCCATTAAAATCAGGGACGAGACAAGACTGCCCACTTTCTTCATACCTATTCAATATAGTAGTTGAAGTCCTAACCAGAGCAATTAGACAACAAAAGGAAAACAAATGAATACAAATTGGAAAGGAAGAAGTCAAAATATCACTATTTCCAGAATATATGATAGCATGTATCAGTGACCCAAAAATGCACCAGAGAAATAATAAAGTTTATATATGACTTCAGTGCAGTAGGTGAATATAAAATTAACTCAAACATATCAGTGGGCTTTCCCTACACAAAGGAAAAGGAGGATGAGAAAGAAATTAGGGAAAAAAACACCCTTCACAATACTCACAAATATTATATAAAAGCTTGGTGTGATTCTAACTTAGAAAGTGAAAGATACATATGATAAAAACTTCAAGTCTCTGAAGAAAGAAATGAAACAAGATCTCAGAACATGGAAAGATCTCCCATGCTCATGGTTTGGAAGGATTAATATAATAAAAATGTGTGTTCTGCCAAAAGTAGTTTAAAGATTCAATGCAATCCCCATCAAAATTCCAACTCAATTCTTTACTGAGTTAGAAAAGGCAATTTACAAATTCACCTGGAATTTAAAAAACAACAACAACAACAACAACAACAACAACAAAAATAAAAAACCTAGTATAAGAAAAACTATTCCCAACAATAAAAGAACCTCTTGTGGAATCACCATGCCTGAACTCAAGCTGCACTACAAAGCAATTGTGATAAAAACTACATGGTACAGGTTTAGTGTTAGACAGGTATATAAATGAAATAGAACTGAAGTCAGAAAAATAAACCCACACACCTATAGTCACTTGATCTTTGACAAAGGAGCTAAAACAATCTAGTGGAAAGAAGACAGCATTTTCAACAAATGGTGCTGGCTTAATTGGCAGTTAGCATGTAGTAGAATGTAAATTGATCTATTCTCATCCCCTGTACAATGCTCAAGTCTAAGTCGATCAAGGAACTGCACATAAAACCAGAGACACTGAAACTTATAGAAGAGAAAGTGGGAAATAGCCTGGAATACATGGGCAAAGGGGGAATATTCTTGAAAAAAAATACCAGCAATATCTTGTGCTATAAGATTAAAAATGGACAAATGGGACCTCATAAAATTGATAAGATTATACCCAGAAGTTCAAACTTGTAATAAGGATACATGCTTCACTATGTCCATAGCAGCCTTATGTATAATAACAAGAAGCTGAAATGAACCCAGATGACTCTCTTTAGAGGAATGTATATAGAAAATATGGTACATTTACTTAATGAATTACTACACAGCTATTAAAAACAATGAATTCATGAAATTTTTATACAAATGGATGGATCTGTATGATATCTTTCTAAGTGAGATAACCCAATCACAAAAATCACACATGATATTCACTCATTGGTGAGTGGATATTATCCCTGAAGCTCAGAATAACCAAGGTAAAATATGCAAAACCCATGAAACTGAAGAAGAAAGACCAAAATGTGGATAAGTACCCCACAATTCCCTGGGACTAAACCACCAATCAATGAAAACAAACAATGGGACATATGATTCCAGCTTTATATGTAGCAGAGGATGGACTAGTCAGGCATCAATGAGAGGAGAGACACTTTTTCCTGTAAAGATCCTATGCCCCAGTATGGGGGAATACCTGGGCTGGAATTGTTAGATGGTGTGTTGGGGAGATGGGGGAGAGGGGAGAGGACAGGAGATTTTTGGAGTGTAAACTAGAAACGGGGATAATATTTGAAATGTAAATAAGGAAAATATATAATAGAAAAAGAAAGGAAATAATTTATTTGAAGGTTTTATGAGATAAATTCATGTTTGGCAAACATATTATACGAACAATGTTCAGGTCTTTTGTTGAGGCAAAATCAAGAAAGTTCTTCTTTCTCAAAATATGGTGATATAGTTCCAAGAGTAGGTATATGTGCTGCTAAACCTTGTATATAGGTATAGATAGATATAGGTAAAATTAGAAATGAAGTATATGTAAACTTAACAAGACTTCCTCCATTTCAGGTGACTAGGTAAAATCTAATGAACTGCAGGACACAATTAATACCTGACACTGGAAATGCTATACCTTCCAAAAGAGCCTCCTCTGAAACTTTTATGTCATTGTGCTCATCATCAAAGTCCAAGTGTAATAAGTAACCTTCCTTTGGTAACACCATCAATTTCTTAAGTGCCATTTTTCTCTTAAGAACTCAGTAGTCTTCTTAGTTAAAAAACAAACAATAAAAATAAAAAGGAAAAAAAAAGAACTTAGTTACCTGACTAAAAAGTATCATTTAAATAATTAAAAATAACAAAACAACAAATAATTATTTTAGCTCAATGAAAGATCATTTCTTTTGTTACTTAACATGTATATTTTTAATCAATTGCCTTTATCAGAGAGTTCTGTATACATATTCAATATGGTGATGTATATATACATACATACATATATATATATATATATATATGTATATATATATATATACTTACCCGTACCATTTCCTCCATGTATCCCATTTATAATGTCCCTCTCCCTCACAACTTGTTTTAAAAACTTCTTTAACTCACTTCTTTAAAAACCTCCTTTAGAACCAAAGTTATCAATCTGCCATTTCTCAGTTTAAAAAAAAAAAAAAACAAAAACTGGCCAAACTTCAACATGTGAGTCCTCCCCTTCTCCCAATAAACAATGAGCAACATCCTTTAACCTTTGAGGCATCTGAAATTTGGTCCTATCTCCCACAGATTCTTTTTAAACAAAACATCAGCAATTCCGTTTACCAGTTTATCTCAGTCTAACGTAAACGCACAGTGCTATCCAGAAAGATAAAGAACATGGTAACTGTATATTCATATAAAGAAGATCCACCACTAAGTCTACAAAAAAACATGAACCACCACCACCACCCACACAGAAAGACCTTATATTGGAGAAATTAGGGATTTGGGGAAGCCGAGGATTTCAAACATCTGAAGATTGTAAGTTAAAGGCCAGACCAAGCTGGACCAGCTGAAACTACAAAGATAGATCCCATCCTACAGAACCTAAACTGAGAGAAAAAGCTGAACTTGGTGGTGCAAGTCTTTAATCCCAATACATGGGAGATTGGAACAGAAGGATCTGTGGTCAGAATCCATCCCCAATGACTTATGAATCTCTTACAATATCTCCTCTTCTTCTTTTCATTCATCTTCCTATGCCATTCTACTGTCTGCAATGTTCATACAGTCTATACCAAAGGAACACACCATAGAGAAGACAATGAGGAGGGAGGAATCCTCAGTGTGTTTCTAAGGGATCCTGTACAGCACACAGGACAAGCGCCAAGGCATCTCATCCATGGCTCCCTGTTCCCTGACCCACAGTCCTGCAGCTGGTGCTCTGATCCTATCCCCAGGCCCAAAGCTTTTCTCTTCCAAGGGTTCCCAATTCCCTATGGCCCTGACCTGTTCAATCCTCTTCCATGAATACGGTCCTCCACCTTCCATTCACCCTCAGATTCCACAGGAAATGGCGATCAGGAGGCTTTTCCTCACTTAGTGGCCTCCTGGGCCTGAGATTCCCCACCCTGTCACACCTCGATTAACTGTACAACAACCCTGATCAGGGCAGATTATCACTTACAGGTCATGTATGAGGAGAACACCTTCACAACTGCACCCTTCTGTGCTTAGCTCCTCAATGGCAAAAAAAAAAAAAAAAAAAAAAAAGTTGTCAGGAGCCAGACCCGGACAGAAGCCTCAGAGGATCCTTTGTGATGCCAGCTGGAGCAAACAGGTCTCACCAAAGGACTGTGTGGATTGGCTAAATACACCCTGCACATGCGTTCATGGAATACCAAGTACCAACACTTTGAAGGGAGATTTTAGAAGGTGGGAATAAGCCACTGGCTTTAAGACAAATGATTTCCAGTTTGTTGGTTGATAAGTGCTTACAAACTTGAAAATCTAGGACAAATATGAAACATATGAAATACAGCAAATGGCTCTACTTAATTTCAGCTGTAGAGGCTCTTGTACGCATTTTTGGTTTTTTATTTATTTATGTGCATAAACATTTAATAATGTGGACTTCTGCATGTACACACGCACACCAGAAGAGTCTATGCTGCCCTAAGAGTTCAGAAGGGAGCATGCACATTTCCTTCAACCCCTGGTACTCTCCTGTCTCTACTTTCCTAGTCCTCAGCTTGATTAGAAGAGCGTGCTAGGCAGTGCAGGCCCTCTCTCTCTCACTTATGTGCTTGGCCACTCAGGCCCACTCTCTCACTTAGGCATTAGGCTGGGCAGGCACTCTCTGTCTCTCTCTTTCTCTCTCTTTCTCTCTCTGTCTCTCTCTGTCTCTCTCTCTGTCTCTCTCTTTCTCTCTTCGTCTCTCTGTCTCTGTCTCTGTCTCTGTCTCCCTCTCTCTCTCTCTCTCTCTCTCTCTCTCTCTCTCTCTCTCTCTCTCTCTCTCTCTCTCACTCTCTCTCACTTAAGTGCTAGGCTGCACATGTCCTCTCTCTCTCTCTTATGTGCTAGACTGCCCAGGGCCCCTCTCTCTCTTATATGCTAGGCTTCCCAGGACCTCTCTCTCACTTAGATGTTAGTCCTTGCAGGCCCTCTTTCTCACTTATGTGCTAGGCTGGGCATAGCCTCTCTCTCACTTATGTGCTAGCTGCCCAGGTCACCTCTCTCACCTATGTGCTAGGCTGAGAAGCCCCTCTCTCTCACTTATGCCGCAAGAGAGCACTGATTCTCTGAAACTGTGATTGTGCATATGTTATGAGCCACAATGTGAGTGCTTTGTGCCTGGTCCTCTGCATAGAACAGGTGCTTTTCTTTTCTTTTTTGTTTTTATTATTATTATTATTATTATTATTATTATTATTATTAGTATTATTATTATTATTATTATTATTATTAAATTTCAAGACAGGGCTTCTCAGTGTAGCACTGTCTTTCCTGGAACTTACACCAGGCTGGCTTTGAACTCAAAAATCCTTGTCCTCTGCTTCCCAAGTGCTGTGATTGAAGGCATGAACCACCACTGCCCAACCAACAGTTGCTCTTAACAGCTAGTTTTTCCATTTTTTCAACTAGTCTAGTGTGTATTTCATGTATCCTAGAGCATTCCGCCCATTTACTTGCAGTGTTTTCCTACTTGTGCATTAGATTTTCAAGGCTGGTTTCGTGAAAAGAAATGAAAGGAAGTAGTTAGGCACTTTAACAACAACAATAATAATAATAATAATAATAATAATAATAATAATAATAATAATAATAATAATAGTATAAACATTTTAATGTTTTTAAGTCTATCATTTTTAAAATGTATGAGTGCTCTGTTTATGGGTTCACCTTCATGAAAGAAGGGGACATCAGATCACTTTATATATGGTAGTAAGCCACCATGTTATTGCTGGGAATTGAAATCAGGAACTGTAAAATAACAGCCCCTTCTCATAACTGCTGAGCAATCCCACCAGTTCTAGAAATATGTTTTGATTTAATTTTTATTGCTTTATGATAAGAAAATATACATAATTTTAATTTATCTGAATTTGTTAACAACTAAAAACATATTTTGAGTAAACAGACTTACATCACATTCTTCTTTTTATTTTGTACCCCAACTCCTCCAGCTGATGCCCACTCAAAACCTATCAAACCTTTCATTTTTATCATGTTCCTTAATATTTATAAAATATTTAACAATAAAAATGAATATTAAAAAAGTTGTTTGATATAAAACAACAATCAATTGAATAGTCTTATTGATATGTTTGTCTGCATCAATCCTGAAAATACATTTTTCTCTTAAATTTTAAATAACTCCAAATATATTAACTGTATGATATATTAAAATAATATATCACTATTAGTTTTTTTGGTGAACATAAATAGTCTTTTGATTTGTTTGTTGTTTGTTTGTTTTGTTTTTAGTAGATCTTAAAAATCTTGACTTACAGAAGATGCTAACAGGACCCTGAAGTTGTCTTGTGTGAGGCTAGTCCAGTGACTGGCAAATACAGAAGTGGATGCACACAATCATCTATTGGATGGAACACAGGACCCCCAATGGGGGAGCTAGAGAAAGTACCCTAGGAACTGAGGTGGTTTGAACCCTAAATAAGAACAACAATATTGACTAACCAGTACCTCCAGAGCTCATGTCTCTAGTTGAATGTGTAGCAGGGGATGGCCTGGTAGGCCATGTGTGGGGGGAGAGGCCTATGGTTTTGTGAAGGTTATATGCCTCAGCTCAAGGTACTACTAGGGCCTGGAGGTGGGAATAGGTATTTTGGGGATCAAGGAGGGGGGGGAGGGGAGGCGGGAGGGGACTTTTGGAATATAAATGAAGAAAGTATCTAATAAATATAAAATTAATATAAAATCTTGGCTTACTGTGATACAAAAAAAAAAGAAAAAAAGAAGAACAGTTTATGGACACTGGATTTCATTGTAATAAGGCTGTACTTGAATGTCCCTCACTTCACCAAAGTATTTTACCTCCATAGTAGCTAAGGGAAGAGTTGACATATCTGCTGCAGCAAGGAATGAACTGTAGGCATTATTTTTGGATACTAATTTCCTGCTATGTACAAAGCTATTTGATTTGAGTGATTGTTGTTATTCTCAGGCCACAGGTAACAGGGTACATTCACTTAAGGAATAGGTGTTTATCAAGATGGTCTATCCATGATGTCATTGATCAACAGTTTCAATGAAGAATTGTTCTGCTTCGAGAGTGTCACAGAAGTTAGTTGATGATAGAATTCAGTTTCATTGGATGTGATGTTTTTTGCAAAAGCATTCATCTCAGAATAATAGTAACTTTATTGCAAACTTGAAAAATGGAAAAACTCAGAGTAGAAGTGGAAGCTAAAATACTACCACCTTTTTGCTACTGTGATGACAGATGACTGATAAATCCTCTCTCAGCCTTTGTAGGAATGTGTAAACAGGAACAATCAGCAATGGGTTTGGCTAAGATTGTTTTCCTGCTGTTCAAACCCTGTTACTCAGTATGCTTTGTGGTGGCCAGGAAGCTGAGTTCCTGAGGAAGTAAAGTTCTTGAGGAAGCATGGTAGGCAGAAGTCTCTGTGGAGGGAGTCAGTGAACTGTTGAAAGATGGTTAATCCTGGTTCAGCTGGGGGTCCCAGTGGGATGATGGTGGAGGGATGGAGGTGTTACTAAAGGAGAAAGGAGAGCAGGTGACCCTCATTAGACTCCTGTGGTTAAAGCTTCTGGGTTCACAATCCACTTTACCCAAGAAAAAGAGAGAACTTTTTCGCTATGGGCAGGAGATTGAACAAATTATCACCTAGCTGAAACCAGAAAGGCTAGGGAATTGGAGACCCTAAAAGTATTCTTGGGGCCTGGGGATGTGAGTTGTGAGTAAACTGGCGGTCACTTACTGGTGGAAACAGACTAGATCCTTTTCTGTAATGCTGCTGCCCACCAGGAATTCAAAAAACAAACTGAAGACCAGCCTTCATTTTCCTTTACCTGGTTTTGAAAGGCCAGATTTCCAAAATTTGCATATATAGGTGCCAAAGTTCTTCCAAATCCAGAGGCTCCTCTCAACCTCAGAAGAGCTGGTACTTCAGACATGATTCAGGGAAGGCTGTGTTTATGTATGTGTTGTTTTGGTATAGGAAGGTAAGCTCTAACTCTGTATCTCAGCATTATCTTAGCACATGTGCAGTTTAGACTGGCCTTGAAAATGAAGTACTCAGCCTCACATTTACTGGGGCCTAAGGAAACATGTCTTCTATATTTTTTATACTTAAATTTTATTTTTTATTTATTTATTTTTTCATTGTTGAAGATTGAATGCAGAGCTTCTTTGTGTAGCATTAAAATATAAGTCCAGTCAGGTGAAAAGTATTTCATTAATATTTGCAAAAAAAAATAATAATAATTGTTTATATATCTTGTTGTATTACCAACCAAGAACAGAATCTTCAGTAACTAATGATAATTAGAATGCAAATTCTGAAGAAGTAATTGGAGATACACTGTAATATGTTCAAACTTATTATTTCCTTCTTAGTGTAAGTATTTCAATGAAAGTATAATTGATTGTATAGCAAGTAATCTATGTTAACATTTTGTATATGATGTATATTCCAAACAATAATTCTGTATGATTAATCTTTAATTTTAATGGTTTTCTTGGAGGGTATAGTGTTGAGGGTCAAACTCTCATTGTCATGCCTGTATGTCAAAAGCTGAGCCATCAAACTCTAAGATCTGCATCCGTACTTTTTAAAACATTAATTTCTTTATAGATTTCCAGTTCAAAATCTTCAGGGAAAATTTGAAGGTACATTTTTTGATATATAATTTTTTAAACTATATAGTATTAGCATAATTTCTATATTAGGAAATATTAGTTAATATACTGTATGACATCATAGTGAAATATTCTTTTTATATGCAGTATTTTGTAACTATTTTTATTTTTATTTATTTATCTATTTATTTATTTATTTATTTATTTATTTATTTTTACTAGATATTATCTTTCTTTACATTTCAAATATTAGTCATTTCTTTGTTTCACCCCAGATAATCCCTATTCCATTTACCCTTTCTGTGTTTCTATGAGGGTCTCCTCCATCTTTCCATTTTACCCTCCCCACCCTGGTACATGCCTACACTGGGGAATCAAGCCTTCACAGGACCAAGAACCTCTCCTCCCACTGATGTCTGACAAGGTCATACTCTGCTATATATGCAGCTGGAACCATGGGTTGGTGCTTAGTCCCTAGGTGCTCTGGACAGTCTGGTTGATTCATATTGTTGTTATTCCTATAAGGTTGCAAACCCATTCAGCTCCTTCAGTTCTTCCTGTATCTTGTCTACTGGGAACCCCATGATCAGTCTGATATTTGTCTGTGAGCATCAGCCTCTTTTCTTGCCAGGAAATGGCTGAGCTTCTCAGGAGATAGCCATATTTGGCTCCTGTCAGCAAGCACGTGTTGGTATCCACAATAGTGACTGGGTTTGGTGTCTGTATATGGGATGGATCCACAGGTTGGGCAAACAATGGATAATTATTCCTTCAGTCTCTGCTCTGCCCTTTGTCTCCATATTTTTTTTCCAAAGAGTATTTTGTTCCCCATTCTAAGAGGGATTGAAACACCCACACTCTCATCTTCCTTCTGCTTGAGCTTCATGTGGTCTGTGAATTACATTTTGGATATTCTGAATTTTTAGAATAATATCCCTTTATCAGCGAGTGTGTACCATGTTTGTAATTTTGGGATTGGGTTACCTCACACAGGATGATATATTTTATATCCTTCCATTTGCCTGTGTATTTAATAAAGTCATTGTCTTTGTATCATTTGCATATATTTTTATCTCTATTGCTCTATTCTACAGCTTGAGGTCGAGTATGTTTCCCCCTGTACTTCTTTTATTGTTGAGAATAGTTTTTCAATATCCTGGATTTTTTTTATTTCAGATGATTTTGTAAATTGTTCTTTCTATCTTTATGAATAATTGAGTTTGAATTTTGATTGTGATTTCACTGAATCTATAGATTGCTTTTGGCAAGATCACCATTTTTACTGAATTAATCGTGCCAATCTATGAGCATGGGAGGTCTTTCCATTTTCTGAGATTTTCAATTTCTTTCTTCAGAGACTTGAAGTTCTTGTCACACAGATCTTTCACTTGCTTGGTGCGAGTCACAGAAAAGTATATTCTACTTTAAGTAAATGTTAATGAGACTTTAAATTTTGATTTACATTTGTTGTGGAAATACGGAAGTATTGCACAAAGTTTTAGAAATGTACTTTATGGTTTATTATGTTTAACAGTATAGAAAAAATCAGTTACATAATCAGGCAATTTGTATATTTTAATTGAATTATGTTTTACACTAAGTCTTAACTGAGTCAATATAGGAAAAAAAATTAGACTTTCTATTTGGTAGAACAGAATAAAACCCTACTTTGAAATACAATTAATTTACTAAAAAAGATTACCTATCTATCTATCTATCTATCTATCTATCTATCTATCTATCTATCTATCTATCATCTATCTATCTATCTATCTATCTATCTGTCTGTCTGTAAACTTTAATTTTGAAAATCTAAAACATAAAATAAAACTTCTCTGAGAATCTCTTAGAAAAAAAATCTGTAATTACTTCCCATTAGATGATTTTTTACTGCTATTTTTCTTTTTATAGTATGAAAAGAACAATTTTTTTTTGAGCGTTCTTTTCCTATTTGTATAAATTTGACTGCTTTCATTACTTTGCTTTACAGGGTCATGATCAACAACAAATTATATGAGCAGTATAAAAATATGTTTCAGAAGTTGTATGTGGGTGTACAGAAATTCGATAAAGAACAAGAAAAACAAGTGGTTGGTATAGTAAGTAACTTTATAATTAACCTCGTATACCTATGTATCAATTAGGAATGGAGAAACTAGCCTTGTGTTCGACACTTGAAACTAAATTAAGTCTCATTATCTAACTATCCTTGGTTCTGTTCAAGTCCTACTGAATTGTAAATCAGAGAGGTATGGTCACATACTATACCAATGAAAACCACTAAGAATTTTAATGGAGACGAGATCATAAATTTCCAAGAGACAGACATTTGCTGAGAGATGAAGAGAGGATTATCAGTTTTTACAATATGTCAGCCTCAGGTATAGTTGAAAGATAGAGAAAGATTACTTACTGTTGTAATCTGGACTCTGTCGTTAATTTTAGAAAACCAAATCAAACTAGCAAATTAGTTTTTACAATCCTAAACTTAGTCCCTATTTAGTAAAAAAAAAAAAAGTGTATGGAAACAACTTTCCTAACAACCATGGCAAAATAATCCTGTGGAATAATATCACCAAACTATTTTAGATCGTCTCCCCGTTAATGTAACAATCATTGTAGTCATCAAATGGTTTCCAAGTAAGATCTGAGGCAATTACCATATTAACCATTTTTTTTGGTTGGTTAATTGTTTGGGGGGTATTCAATTTGAAATAAACAGGAGATCATTTCCTGCATGAGAACAATGTGGAGGGAGCTGCCATTTTGAGTCAGTTCAGGAAACAGATAGGGACTAAAGATAAAAAATAAATAAATACTCCAAATGAAGGCAATTTTTAAACCTTTCATAGCATGGCAAAAAACACTGTAGTCATTTACATACCAAAAGCTAGAACCTCTTTGTAGTGTGGGCATTGGGCTTACCATCTTAGTCTCAGTATACTAACTTACTTGAAAATTATCATAAAAACATACACTGAATATTTTGTCTTTAGATCTCTAAAAACCTCAGAAAAACTTATCAAAATAACAGACTACAATAAATTCAAGAGAATCAGTTTCATTTTCTTTCAACAAAAATTTAGGCTTTTTATAATATTAAATATTTGTTATGAGTAATTCTAGCTCATTTGGTCATAAATATATATGTTTTTAGGAAAATAATTCTAAAAACTTAAAATGCATGTTTTGTATTATTATGTATAACATTGGCAAATTAGATAAGACATGCTCATTCATGTTAAACTCATAAATCTACTCCTATTTTCTGAATCTCTTAAAAATCAGAAACCTCGCTAGGCAAGATCTTAAACAACTGTTCTCCTGTAGGCCATGACATTTTTAGCAGATATTTAAATGTATTAACTGATCTGCTAATGAGTAGAAATCTGAAAGACCAGAATCTCTGTTACCTTTCACATAATGACTCTATTCAATGTAAACTATGACTACAATTAGAAAAATACCGAAATCCTAAAGTCAAATCCTCACCTCTTTTATCAGTCATAGAAAATCTTTTAATAGCTATGATACTGTAATCTGTAATCCCAGCACTTGGCAGTTGAATGCAAGAGGATCAAGGCCTTTGACTGTCCATAGCTATATAGCAAGTTTGAGGTCAGCATGAGTAATGTAGGACTGTCTCAAATAAACCTGTCATCTACAAATCAAACAGAAATATAATGTTAGTATAAAGATATAAAAATACTAAATATTTCTGTCACTTCAGTAGGAAAATGTTGACCAGAAATACTAAAATAAATGTACAATTGGAATTTTTTTACTATACTTTTGAAGGGAAAACTATTGAAATCTGGATATCCATAGAGTTCCCTGTTTAGAACATTATCCTGACAGCATATAGCCCAGAACTGGTAAGAAGCAAGGCTTGGAGAATCACAGGAGTTGCCTTGCACAGACTTTAGAGATGGCAGCAAATAACTGTAAGTATCACCTGTTATTTTAGACTGAGGAAGTGCAATTGATGATGACATGTTCCAATATAATAATAGAAAAACAAACAAACAAACAAAAAACTATTATTTCTGCTTTAGATCTTGGCAGGGCCATTCTAGCCCCATCGTTTGACAAAAGCATAGCACACCTCAGAAAATTGTTTTGATGACATCAACAATTGTCAGACTTAAAATCTATTGATGTGCTTCAAACATCTCTCATCTTCTGGGGTTATACATGGTGGTATTTATGAGACCTCTAAATGATCCCTATTAATAGGAGCATAGTGTGTAGAGTTGGGAGAGGATATATAGACTGGAGAGATAAAATGGGAAGCATGGTGATCCTTGGATTGCCTGTGCCATATACCTTTGCAGTTGTGGTAATAGATTCAGTGCAAATTGACACTATGAGCACTACCCTAGCACACAGTACAGTGCTTTCTTTTCTTTTTCCGGGCTTTTGCCTGTGACAGGGAATGTAGCTTGGATACTACTGGGTATTGTGTGGAAGATAACAATCATTGGATCAGTTCAAAGCTTTGGGAGCTGCCAGTTAATAGGCTAAGCTTCAGACTACATCCTACCAATGGATAAATAGGGTCCAGTCTAGATGAATTTCTGGATCCCCAAGATACATGAATAGCATGCAGTATTCTAGAGTAGTATCCAGCTTAATGATACTTCTGTTGCTCTTGTGTCTTTCCCTCTTCTGTATCCCCCAAGTTAATTCCGCTTTCTTGGCATGACTCACAAATGAGCCTTTGTGTATTATCCTGTGGTATATGAGAGGAGTTGTCTGAATAGAGATGAAATATTGAGTCATGGGAAACACAACTGTGGAAATGGAAACCATCCAGGGACAAATGTTGTAAAATTAACATAGTCTGTGAAAGAAAAATGCTTTTGCTTTCAGAAGGAGAGTGAATGGAGTTTTTCACTAAGCTGGAAGGGGGCTAATAAAGACCTTTTTTAACTGGAGAATTTAATAAGAATTAACCAAAACCCAGGTGCAATTATTCCTACAGGAGTGAACTGGATAGATGGGTAGAGTTTTGCTAGTATAAGATACTTGATTTATAGACTTTTGAGGTCCTTTTTTGAAATCATGATCAATAAATTCTGCCCTCTGTGACATTTCTACTATATTTGTTTGAAAGATGAATAAACTAGGATACATAGATATAGCTTTATAGTATAGTTCTTGAACTTTCATGATGTGACAATTAAATCTGTATGATCAGGACATATTTAGAGCTCTGCATTAGGCACACATAATCTATAGTTCCTGGGGACATACACGCAAATGAACAAACATGACTTTATAGTGTTTCTTGTTTTCAGAATGGAATACATTTTATAAATAATCTAAAAGCAATAGGTTCAGTTTCTATGTTCTTAGAGACAGAACCTTAAAGACCCTAAAAACTCTAAAAAATAAAAAAGAAAAAAGAAGAGAAAAGAAAATAAACTTGAAGCTTTAAATAAACAATAAAAACCCTAAAACAAACAAACAAACAAAAAAAAAACATAAAATTTTTGAAAAAACAAAACTAAAAGAACCTAAAACCCTAAAGAAAAACAAACAAAAAAATCAACAAAAAAATTCTAGATCTCTACAAAGACCCAAAAAACCATAAAATAATTACCACAAACAAACATACAAGGAAAGAACAATAGCCACACTAAGCCTTAAAAAAAAAATCTCGCCAAATACACTGAGAACAACCCTAAAATCATTTAAAAACCGTAAAAAAAAACCCTAAAACAATAAAGCAAAACCTAAAACCCTAAAAAACCCTAAAATTATTAAACAAACACTAAATGACCCAAAAAAGCTATTTTTAAAATTCTTAATTAACATTTTTAAAACCCTAAAATTCTATAAATAAGAAAACACAAGAACTCTAAAAAGACCCTAAAAAAATTATAAAACCCTAGAAAAAAAAATCCAAAAACTCTACAAGTCTAGATCCCTAATGAGACAAGAAAAAAGCAATTAAAAAAAAAAAAGAAAATGAAAAGATACAAAACCACCACCCCAACAACTACAAATTCTTCTGCCTTAAAAAATCGCCAAAAACACTGGAAAAGAAAATCATTTTACAAACCTTATTAAAAAAATGCTTAAAACAATTTTTAAAAATTCCTTAATTAAATTAAAAAACAAAACAAAACAAAACTAAAAAATAAAGAAATACCCTAAAATTCTTTTTTTTTCTTATAAAAGAAAACATTTATTTGGGGGCTTGCTCACAGTTTGAAAGGGTTAGTCCATTATCATCATGGTGGGAAGCAGACAGTCATGGTGGCGGAGAGGTAGCTGAGAGCTTCGCATCCTGATCTGAAAGCAGGCAGGAGAGAGAGTGAGGGGGAGAGACAGAGAGACAGAGAGAGAGAGAGAGACAGACAGAGAGAGAGAGAGAGACAGAGAGAGAGAGACAGAGAGAGAGAGACAGAGAGAGACAGAGAGAAACAGAGACAGAGACAGAGACATAGGGACTGGTATGGACTTTGAAACCTTAAAGATCACTCCTTACTAGGAGTGATCACACCTCCTCCAACAAGGCCACACCTCCTAATCCTTCCCAAACACTTCCATTAACCAGGGAATCAAGCAGTAAAGCTTATAAGCCTTCGTGAGGTTGTCTTATTCAGACCAAGACACTCATTAAACCTTTTAACAAAGCCAAATTGAAAAGCAGTACTGTACAAGTGTTATGAGAAAAGTTGCTGGGACAAGGCTTACATTGCAATGCAGTGACCTGGCAACTCACTCAACAACAGTAAAAAGACCCACAAGAACTGTAAAACCCTAAAAAAAAAGTTCCTTTAAAAAGTTCTAGAAACACATCAAAACTCTGAAACTCAAAATAAAATCCTTGAAAACCCCCTTAAAAAAGCAAAACAAAAAATAAACAAACAAACAACAACAACAAAAAACCTACAATACCCTGAAACCCTAACTAAAATCCTGAGACTATAAAAACAATCCTACCCCCCAAATACCTACAAAACCCTGAAACATTAACTAAAATCCTAAGATAAAAAAATAATCCTAAACCTATAAAAAAAAAGCAAACACACACACAAGAAAACAAAAAACCCTTACAAAATCCTAAAAACCTATAAAACACTAAAAGTATAAAAAGAAACAAAAACAAAACAAAACAAAACAACAAGAAGAACAAAAACACACAAAAAACTACAATTATCCTAAAATTATTTATAAACACTAAAAAGCCCTAAAACCCTGAAATACCTTAAATAAATAAATAAATAAATGAATAAATAAATAAATAAATAAATAAATAAATAAATAAATAAATAAAATAAAAATAAACCTCAACCCTACCCAAAACAAACAAACAAACAAACAAACAAAAAATTTATAAGGACAAAACAACCTACCAAATTTAAAACCATTAAAACCCTAAAACTCTAAATAACACAAAGGGCTTTACCCTCCCGCACCCCCCTCCTCTAAAAAAAAAAAAAAAAAAAAACCTGAAAACTGTAAAATACTAAAAAGCCCGAAAAAAGCCTAAAACATTAGAAAAAGTAAATCAAAAAAAAAAACTCTAGAATCTTTAAACAAATACTGAAATAGTCCTAAAATACAAAAAAAAAAAAAAAAGAAAAAGAAAAAGAAAAAGAAAAAGAAGAGAAAAATAAAATTCTGAAAACACACCTATTAGCTAGGCAGTCATTCAACTTACAGAGTTTAGCCTGCTTCTGAGTGCTGGTATTAAAGGGGAATAAAACTATACTTGACTCCTTTTTGTTTGTATAATTGTTTTCTAAAAGATTTTTTTTTCTCTGTGGGTGAGTATATGTGTGTGATGTGTGTGTGTGTGTGTGTGTGTGTGTGTGTGTGTGTGTGTGTGTGTGTGTGTCTGTGTGTTGTCCAAAGAGGTCATCAGATCGTCTAGAACTAGAATTGCAGGTGGTTGTGAACAACCATGTGGGTGTTAGAAATTGTACCCTGGTCCTGTGCAAAAGCAATCAGTGGGCCTAAGCAGTGAGCTATCTCCTCAGTCCTTTCTGCTTGCTCTAATCTCTACTTCACTATTCATCTTGCTTAAATATGTCTTTAATTCCTACTTCTTCTGTCTGTTTTTATGTGATGAATTCTTGTTTGCTTTTCTCTTGTTTCTCCAATTACAGCACCAAGATTCTGCATTTCCTTTTGTTTTGGAAGATTCTCAAGGAATCTTAAATCCAGACTTTAGGGCAGTTAATTAAAATTCTTACTGGTGGTTCTGACAATAGTTTCCTCATTTTTTTTAAAATTAGGTATTTCTTCATTTACATTTCCAATAATATCCCAAAAGTCCCCCCATAACCACCTCAACCACACCCCCACCACCACCACCATATATTGTCCTTGGCATACCCCTGAACTAAGGCATATAAAGTTTGCAAGATTGATGGGGCTCTCTTTCCAATGATGACCAACTACTCCATCTTCTGATACAACTGCAGCTAGAAACATGAGCTCTGATATGCTGCTAGAAAAATGAGCTCTGGGGGGTTTCTTTAGTTCATATTGTTGTTCCACTTATGGGATTGTAGACCCCTTTAGCTCTTTGGGTACCTTCTCTACCTCCTCCATTCCTGTCCCTGAGATTCATCCAATAGCTGACTGTGAGCATCCACTTCTGTGTTTGCTAGGCCATGGCATAGCCTCACAAGAGACAGCTAAATCTGGGTCCTTCCAGCAAAATCTTGCCAGTGTATGCAATGGTGTCAGTGTTTGGAGGCTGATTATGGGATGGATCCCTAGGAATGGCAGTCTCTAGATGGTCCATCCTTTTGTCTCATCTCCAAAGGTTGTCTCTGTAACTACTTCCATGGGTGTTTTGTTCCCAATTCTAAGAAGGGGCACAGTGTCAGCATTTTGGTCTTCAATCTCCTTAAGTTTCATATGTTTGGAAGATTGTAACTTGTATTTTGGGTATTCTAAGTGTCTGGGCTAATACCCACTTATGTCACCACTAGGGTACTGGTAATTCTCCTCTGCTTCTCATTTGGTCACATTGATTTTCAATTGATCTCATTTGTCTAACATGCCAGCATGCCCTGCTTATAGACTGTGGTACAATAGATGTTTAACTTTCATAACTATTGGGTAGTGTTTTGATTTTTCTGCGTTTGCCTGATTGAATAAAGGGGATTATTCCTCCAGCCCATAGTGACAGGCATGCTTTAGAGAAGTCAGGACTAGTGGTCCTCAATCTTCAAAATGTTGTGAATCTTTAATATACAGCTCCACAACAATAATGTTATTTCATTGCAACTTCAAAAATATAATTTTGCTATAGCCATGAATTGTAAAGTATATATCTTATAAACAAGATATATGATATGTGACACTTGTGAAATGGTTGTTTGAACACTCAGAGGAGTCTCAATCGATGGTTTGAAAACCACTAATTTGGACACAATGGGGCTACTGCTGCCAATGTAGACTGTTTATCCAGTGTTGCTGATCAGAAGTCTCCGTACTTTGAAGGCAATGGGTTTTCCCAGAACAGGCTTCTTCTGAGTCCCCAAACATCTGTCAACACCTGTTCACCTTGGTGATGATCACTGATGTATCAAATGACCATACTTAGTAAATTAGAGTAATACAGTTTTCTTTTCCACCCTAGAAAGTGGGGATTCTAAAAATATGTCTACTAGCTAAAAGCAGTAATGGTGCTCTTCCTAGGGTTCCTTACATAGTGTCCTCCTTGGATGTTCCTCTCTGATCTATACTCACCATCTATGCTGCTTCCTCTCATGAACAGCACATGTGATGATACTCAACCCATATGATCTTCAGTCAGCAGAAATATACTAATTATATTTCCAAAATGGCCCACTTGCTCATGATTCTGAGGCATAATCATACATGTTGTATTGCCAAACAAAATGACACTAATTTTCTAGTATATAATGAAGCATATTTTGTATGACTCTTTTCAGGAGTCTGTATATTCAATGATGAACACACCATCAGCAAATGAGTGAATTCTTGTGAGATGATGTCATCACAGAGGGATCCAATGGGCTAGAAAGAGAAAAGAGGGAACCAAACTCACTTTCATAATTAAACCTTTTCTATAACAGCATTATTAAATTATTTTTATATGTAGGTCATATCCCTCCTGACCCATTCAATTTCTTCCAAATATATTCACACCTGGGGATTAATCTTCAGAAAATTATTTTGGGGAAAAACATGTGATTATTTCAACATCTATAATAGTGTGGGGGCATTATTCTCCCTACGTCATGTACACTTAAGATCTTTAGATACCTCTTTCCCTGTGATAGCCTTGCAGCTCATTGAGTGACATGTGCATTTGATGATAAATGATACACAAACTTTGAAGCACCTTACCATATCCTGTCACCCATATCATGTTCAACATAGCAAGAACCACAAGTGAGTTGAAAAATACAAATACATTTTTTAGTGTCTTGAAGCTAAAATCCCCAAATTAATCAAAATATTATTTGGACTCTGTTAATTTATACCAGTGTTTTTTATAGTGTACAAGGCGCAGGCCTTTTCTGTGACCCTTTGCACAGGTTTACAGTGTCCTTTTACCATCTTCATCCTCCCCACTATCCTCCATTGCTATCAGATCTCCCCCCTGCTGCTGCGCTTACTCTTCCAAAATACCTCCTATTTTTTAATGTCCCTTATTAAATTTATATTTTTACAATAGTCATTTTGAGTTTTACTTTTCTAACCTAATATATAGTATTTAACCATCCCATCCATTTTTTTGAAAACAAAGCCCTGCACTAATACACATAGATGAGAAATATATTTCTCTCTCTCTCTCTCTCTCTCTCTCTCTCTCTCTCTCTCTCTCTCTCTCTCTCTCTCTCTCCTTCTGTCTCTCATTTTTAAGGCATTCATCCAGTAATTGACATCTTAAATCACTCCATAGCATGTATGTTTCATACAGTGAGGCAATCAATATTGATGATATGGATATATAGTGGTCCTTCTTAGATTTTTTTTTTTGGTGAACTTAAATCAGCCTGGGAAGATAGAATCTCAGATAAAGATCCTCCATCACATTGGCCTGTGGCCACACCTTAAGGAATGATTTTTTTTTTTTGATGACTGTTGTTGAAGGATCTAGCTCTCTATGGATAGTGTCATATCCTATGAAGATGATGTACAGGGTACGGTGGGGACCGTTGAAGGTACTGAAATGGATTTTTTTTGAAGAACTGAATATCTATGTGGCATGAACAATTAAAGTGTCCTCTAATTTGTAAGTAAATTTTATACATACCTGTGTCCAGTATTCTGTCTACACATATTTCAAAAGTAAAATTACCTCATCTATTTCATCCTGTTTTACTGCATTTAATCTATGAAATTCCTTATAATCAAAAGTGCTGGTAAATTTTAAAAACCTTTAAAATATGACTGGGAGATATCAGGTTTTTTTTTTTAATTTTATCACAACTTTGTAAGCATGCCCAAGATCTATGTTGTCCTCTTACTTTCCAAAGAATCCATAATTCATGATAGCCATTGGTTTCAATACATGTCATTTAACCCTGTCAAATTCCAGGTTTGTTTGCATAAAAATAGTCCTCCTCTAACTGTGGGTTTTCATAAAGTGAAAATTGGTGTGCTATCCAGTGCGCAGCCTCAAAGAGTCTGACAATATTTATGATAAGAAGCACAGCTTAAAGATAACCAAGGGAAAGGGTAGAACATGAAAAATAGCCACCATGGATGTTGTCAAGTCAGAAACCGAAGACTTTCTCAGAACGAAAATAAAAACAAAAATGAAACAAAACAAAACACAAACCAACCAAATAAATAAAAATTCAACAACCAAACAATAAAAACCATGCTAGGGTGAAATTCTTTGGCAGAATATTACTCAGATCATCAGGCCTTTCAGTTGGGATTTCATTTATTATTTCTAGGAGGCCATATGAAAAGGTAAATTCGAGATGCTGAACGTTTCTGAGTGTAAGTAGGGAAGGAATCAGCCTGAGAGTGGTTCTATGATGTAAGCTGAACTAGGGTGATGTCACAGAGCACTGGCTGGAGGTTGCGCATCTATTCCACTTGGAGGCGCTAGAATCCATTCAAGGTGAGTTCACTATCTTCACAGTGGTGTGTCAAAGCCAGGTCATTTTTTCCCACAGGCTTTTGGTGCCTGGTCTGTATCAGGAGATAGAATCTTGACGACTAGGATATTTTTCTATGGGTAAGTACATTTATGAAGTAATTGGGACCCTCATAGCTACAGAAAGCTAAAAATTTTCTCTCCTACAGTGAGTTACTGTACATTCTACTTTCCCCATGTTTATTAGCAAGGTAGATGAATGGTCTAGGTTAGTTTATCTCCTGAATTTATTATCCTTGCTAACCATATCTAGATCACAATTCCACTAAAATGCCAAAGCTCCTGTTTGTTCATGTGCATGTTAGAAGTTATTAGTTCTAAAAGGCTGATATTGCCTCGACTTTTTAAGTTGTTCTTGAGTTCAGTGATGCAATGGCTTCATCGAATAATTCTGAAGCTGGGTCAGGAGAAACAATAAAGAAGGACAGTGGTGTGCTGTGTCCCTGGGAAGATATTTGTGAATGCAAGAACTTAGCTCAGAGCTTACACTTACAAGAGAATCATGGTGACCCCACTGGCCCTTTTTTTTTTTCTCTTCTTCTTGATCATTGGGTGTAATAGTCATAGCACAACCTAAATTGACATAGAATTTCAAGGAGACGATCCTCATCAGAGGCAAATTTACTCAGGGCTGAAGAAATAAATGTTGATCTGAGTATGTTATTCTGAGCTCTAGAGAATTACTTGTTAATTACACTATTTTTATTTCTTTGTTTCCCTTGTTTCTTTGTTTCTTTGTTTCTTTGTTTGCTTGCTTGGTTAATTTTATTTGAGTTTCTGAATGTTTAGATTTGGCTGTCAGGAGACTCACTGTGTAGACCAGACTAGCCTTTCTCTCACAAAGGTTTGCCTCACTCTGCCTCTTGAGTACTATGATTAAAGTTATGGGTCACCAGTACTTCCTATTAACTTCTCCATTTGATTGTTTGTTTTGTTATTTTTTTGTTTGTATTTCTGTTTTGTTTGTTTTTCGTTTGATTTTCATTTGTTTTCTTTTACTTGATGTTGTTGTTGTTGTTGTTGTTGTTGTTGTTGTTGTTGAGACAGGGTTCCTCTCTATAGCACTGACTGCCCTGGAACTCACTTTGTAGACCAGGCTGGTCTCTAATTTAGAAATCTGCCTGTCCTTGCCTTCTGAGTTCTGGGATTAAATGTGTGTACCACCATGGCTGACTTATTAACTTCTTATTTTTATAAAATTAATTTTAGGAGCTCAAAACTGTTTAGCATAATCTTCTTCACCTGCTCAGAAGTTCTCTTAGAGAAGAGTCTTGGTCCAGCATTCACTCCCAACCCATAACTATTGCCCATCAGGAATTCATATATATGACAGAGGCAACAGCATTGTGTCTGGTTTAAACGGGCAAGATCTTCAGTCCCAGGCAATGAGCAAGTATGATATTTGAAGGGAATGGAAGCCACAAGACAGTGTGATCTACCACAACAGGTCTACAGCCAGGTAGAAGACAATACCTCTGAAGAGTCTGAGCATGACATCACTCAAGAAGAAGAGTAGGAGGAAGCCTTCTTCCCAGGCCCTGGGGAATATTGTTGGCTGCAGAATTTCTCACGGGTGGAAGGAAGGTAATGAGCCTGTCACCCATTGGAAGGCCATCATTCTAGGTCAACTGCCAACAAACCCTTCTCTTTATTTGGTGAAGTATGACGGAATTGACAGTGTCTACGGATAGGAGCTCCACAGCGATGAGAGGATTTTAAATCTTAAGGTCTTGCCTAACAAAGTAGTTTTTCCTCAGGTGAGGGATGTCCACCTCACCAGCGCCCTGGTTGGCAGAGAGGTACAACACAAATTTGAGGGGAAAGATGGCTCTGAGGACAACTGGAGTGGGATGGTGCTAGCCCAGGTGCCATTCTTACAGGACTATTTTTACATTTCCTACAAGAAGGATCCGGTCCTCTACGTCTATCAGCTCCTGGATGACTACAAGGAAGGTAACCTCCACATCGTTCCAGAGACCCCTCTGGCTGAGGCGAGATCAGCTGATGACAATGACTTCTTAATAGGTTCCTGGGTGCAGTACACCAGAGATGATGGATCCAAAAAGTTCGGAAAGGTTGTTTACAAAGCTCTAGCCAATCCTACTGTGTACTTTATTAAATTTCTTGGTGACCTCCATATCTATGTCTATACTCTGGTGTCAAATATCACTTAAATTGAAAAAAATCACAAAGTACAGAAATATAAACTTATAGGATTGAAAAAAAATGTTTGTTTTCCTGTGTTGGGTACCTATGGGTCTTTGACAACCTCAGTATCTTTGTCAATAAAATTTGTTTTGTTCTAAAAATTAATACGTGTGACATGACATGCTTTTAGTGAACACTTTGTTGGAAGAGTTGGACTATGGTGGAAAGAACATCCAAGGAAGATGAAAGTTGCAACGCAGGCTGTGAACAGTGCATACATCTAATATCACACAGGCTAAAATGGACAGGGTTAGATTCTGTAGTCTGCATAGTGAGCAAAAATTGGAGATATGACTTAGAGGAGCAGGGATGGCAGCAAAAAATGGATTTTTAGGAAGAAGCGGAGAAAGACAGGACATAGATAGAATCTCTGGTATGAAGTCTGAGGGAGAAACAACAAGTTGGGGAAAGAGTGATAGATAAAAGTAATGTGGCCTTGTTACTCAAAGTGCAACCCAGAAAACTGATCCAAAGAGACTCAGAAATCAGACAAAATCAGGTTTCATTTGAATAATGAAACCAAATGAAACTTGTCTCTCATTTTAAGATTTATTATCTTTATTTATATGGGTGGGAGTAGGGCATGAGCTTGAGAGTATAGGTGACCACAGAGACATGAGTTGTCAGATCCCATGGAGCTGGCATTAAAGCTGATTGTTAACCATTGGATATGAATTCAAGAAAACAAATCCAGGTTTTTTGCGGTACAATAGTGCTCTTGACAACATGGTCATCTCTCTATTCCCATTAAGATATCTTTTTAAGAAATCCAATATTAACATGCAGAAAAGAGACCAGGAAGAAGTTAAGAAATATTAAATTGATGGTGACCTTTAAAAACAATAAAGGACACACAAAGAACTAGAGGACACTGAGGGACAAATGAATTCTAAGATGAAGTTCTCAAAATGTGAAGCAGGAGACCCAGGAAGAATAGAAATTTTGTGCAAATAGTTAAAATTGTGCATATCCACATTAGGTTCTTTGGTTTCTTAACAAATAGCCAGCCGATCAGGTCAAAGAGTAATTTAAAAGAGAAAATGAATAAACTGTGAGATAATATATGGTGGGGCATGGATCCTGAGTTCTTTCCCTGTGCACTCTTTGCCTGGAATGAATCCTGTGATCTTTTGGAGGTCTCTGTTGAGTGCCCCAGATGACCATCATAAAGCTCCCACACTGGCCTGTTCCCCTGGCTCTCCTCCAAACGTCTGACTCCCAACATACCTATGTACCATTTCAGCCTGTCTATTCCATGGAAATTCCTGTCTCAAATTTATGTGTGACCTCATTCTCATAAAACAGTGAAGGTGTACGCAATGCATATGTGCTGATCTCTTTTCTATGCCAGTTCTCTTGGGTTTCAAACTCTATGAGGTTGCCCAATATGTTGGTCACTACTCCTGAGTAGCCCCTGTGCTTCATGGGGGTCTTAATGGGTCCCATATGCACTCTGAGTGTTTCTTTTGTTTGTTTGTTTGGTTGGTTTTATTGTTGTTGTAGTTTTTTTTTGTTTGTTTTTGTTTTGTTTGTTTGTTTTTTGTTTGTTTGTTTTTTTTCCCATTTTTTATTAGGTATTTAACTCATTTACATTTCCAATGCTATACCAAAAGTCCCCCATATCCACCCACCCCCACTCCCCTGCCCACCCACTCCCCCTTTTTGGCCCTGGTATTCCCCTGTACTGGGGCATATAAAGTTTGCATTCCAATGGGCCTCTCTTTCCAATGATGGCCGACTAGGCCATCTTTTGATATATATGCAGCTAGAGTCAATAGCTCCGGGGTACTGGTTAGCTCATAATGTTGTTCCACCTATAGGGTTGCAGATCCCTTTAGCTCCTTGGCTACTTTCTCTAGCTCCTCCATTGGGAGCCCTATGATCCATCCATTAGCTGACTGTGAGCATCCACTTCTGTGTTTGCTGGGCCCTGGCATAGTCTCACAAGAGACAGCTACATCTGCGTCCTTTCAATAAAATCTTGCTAGTGTATGCAATGGTGTCAGCGTTTGGATGCTGATTATGGGGTGGATCCCTGGCTATGGCAGTCTCTACATGGTCCATCCTTTCATCTCAGCTCCAAACTCCGTCTCTGTAACTCCTTCCATGGGTGTTTTGTTCCCAAATCTAAGGAGGGGCATAGTGTCCACACTTCAGTCTTCATTCTCCTTGAGTTTAATGTGTTTAGCAAATTATATCTTATATCTTGGGTATCCTAGGTTTGGGGCTAATATCCACTTATCAGTGAATACATATTGTGTGAGTTTCTTTGTGAATGTGTTACCTCACTCAGGATGATGCCCTCCAGGTCCATCCATTTGGCTAGGAATTTCATAAATTCATTCTTTTTAATAGCTGAGTAGTACTCCATTGTGTAGATGTACCACATTTTCTGTATCCATTCCTCTGTTGAGGGGCATCTAGGTTCTTTCCAGCTTCTGGCTATTATAAATAACGCTGCTATGAAGATAGTGGTGCATGTGTCCTTCTTACCTGTTGGGGCATCTTCATGGTACTGGTATAGAGACAGACAATTAGACCAATGGAATAGAATTGAAGATCCAGAAATGAACCCACACACCTATGGTCACTTGATCTTCGACAAGGGAGCTAAAACCATCCAGTGGAAGAAAGACAGCATTTTCAACAATTGGTGCTGGCACAACTGGTTGTTATCGTGTAGAAGAATGCGAATCGATCCATACTTATCTCCTTGTACTAAGGTCAAATCTAAGTGGATCAAGGAACTTCACATAAAACCAGAGACACTGAAACTTATAGAGGAGAAAGTGGGGAAAAGCCTTGAAGATATGGGCACAGGGGAAAAATTCCTGAACAGAACAGCAATGGCTTGTGCTGTAAGATTGAGAATCGACAAATGGGACCTAATGAAACTCCAAAGTTTCTGCAAGGCAAAAGACACCGTCAATAAGACAAAAAGACCACCAACAGATTTGGAAAGGATCTTTACCTATCCTAAATCAGATAGGGGACTAATATCCAACATATATAAAGAACTCAAGAAGGTGGACTTCAGAAAATCAAATAACCCCATTAAAAAATGGGGCTCAGAACTGAACAAAGAATTCTCACCTGAGGAATACCGAATGGCAGAGAAGCACTTGAAAAAATGTTGAACATCCTTAATCATCAGGGAAATGCAAATCAAAACAACCCTGAGATTCCACCTCACACCAGTCAGAATGGCTAAGATCAAAAATTCAGGTGACAGCAGATGCTGGCGAGGATGTGGAGAAAGAGGAACACTCCTCCATTGTTGGTGGGAGTGCAGGCTTGTACAACCACTCTGGAAATCAGTCTGGCGGTTCCTCAGAAAACTGGACATAGTACTACCGGAGGATCCAGCAATACCTCTCCTGTTTGTTTGTTTTTGTATTGTTTTTTTGTTTTTGTTTTTAGTCAGGCTTGTCATGGACTCAATCATTTGTGTTTTTTCTCTAGAATAAGTTGGAATGCCAAATGACTTGAAAATACTCTCTATTGTTGATTAATTTTGATATCTGGGAGAGTTTCTATGCTAGCTGGATGTCTTAATTAGGGTTTCAATGCTGTGAAAAACCACTATGACTAAGACAACTCATTAGAAACATTTCATTAGGGCTTTTCAACATTTCATTGCAGTTTCAGAGGTTCAGTCCACTATCATCAAGTTAGTGAACATGCAAGTGTCTGGGCATATGTAATAGTGGAGAGGAAGCTTAGAGTCTTCTGCATGCAGGGATGTTGTCTTCCACACTGAGCAGAGCTTTAAAGCCTCACAGTGATATGCTTCCTCCAAAAAGGCCACACCCACTCCTATAAGGCCACACCTCCTCATAGGCCAACTACATTCAGAGTGCCATACTGGTTTCATAGAAACTTGACAAGATCTAGAGTCTTGAAAGAGGAGGAGCCTCAGTTGAGAAAATGCCTCATTAAGATCAAGCTGTTAGGAATTTTCTTAATTGGTGGGAGAGGACACAGTTCTTTGTGTGTGGTGACACCCTTGTGGTGGTAGTCTTGTGCTCCTTATGGAAGCAAGACTTTAGGAGCATGTCACTAAGCATCACCACTCCATGGCCTATGCATGAGCTTCTGGCTCCAGGAACCTGTGTTGTTTCAGTTTCTTTCCAACTACTTTGATGATGAACAGCAATGTGGAATATAAGCTGAATAAAACTTTTGCTATGGAATTAGCTCTTTGGACATGGTATGTCCTTACAACAATAGAAACCTTAAGTAAGACAATTTCTTAGAGAAACAAAATATCTAATAGTACCACTGTCACTTATCCTATAAGGACAAATAATGTGTAGATGTTTTATTTTAATTTAAAGGTAAGATATTCTCATGTATATAATGACATGCAATTGTTGTAGTTTGCTTCTTTTTCACACTGAAGAATACTAACATCAAACATAACTTGGGAATATAAGGGTTATTAGCTTACATGTTACAGACTATTACCAAGGAAGGCAAAACAGGAACTTGAAGCATTACCAGGAAAGAGTGCTTATTGCTTGACCCTATCTTAGTCATTGTTCTATTGCTGTGAAGAGACATCATGGATAAAACAAATATTATGAAACAAAGCATTAACTGCGGGCTTGATTACACTTACAGAAGTTTAGTCAAACATCAAGTCAGTGACCGCAGCACTGGAGCAATAGAGAACTATTGATCCTTAGACAGAAACAGATATTCTGCCATTACATTGGTTTCTTGAAAACTCAAAGACCACCCTTATTGACACAACCACTTCCTCCAATGAAGCCACATCTTCTCTCATTCCTTCTAATCCTTAAACACACTGTCAATCCCTGGTGACTAAATATCCATATATATGGATCTATAGGTGATATTCTTATTCAAACCACCAAAAATCATGTGGCTTGATCGAATATTTTATTTTAAGTACAGAGTAAAAGCTTTCCTTTTATAAATGACTACTGATGAGCTTACCCACAGTTGCCTACCCTCACACATCGACCATCAAGGAAGAAAATGTCCCATAGACTTACCCAAAAACCAAGTGAATAGAGACAATTCTTCAATTGTTCTCTCTCCTAAAGTGAAGCTAGATTTTCAAGTTGGAGATAAATAAAATCCCAGCACATTAAGGTTTATCCTGCTACATAACCCACACAAACATTACTCATCACAATCTCCTCCTTCTGCCTAGGTATAGACCCACTTCCCTCCATGGCAGAAGTCAAGGGTAAGTACCTCCAACAGCAAGAATACTCAATACTAGGTGACAAGAAGTGAATATGTCTTATAGCCTCACAACACCGACATTCTAATGTGTGTTACACTTTCTGGGAGACACGCCAGTCTGTCCAACTTCCTGCCAACTCAGCTTTGACCAGAAAAATTCTCATCAAGAAATCCAATGACTTTTAATTGATTTCTTTCTCCTGAGGGAATGGAGTGTTTCCCCTTCATGGATGTATTGGTGTCTGATTCATAAGTAATAAAACCCACTACTATTAACAGCTAAATCACAGGTGCTATGACAAATAACAACTCACATGAGAAGCATCACATTTGATTAAGCCTTTTCAAAAGTTTTATTGGAGTTTGATTTATATACTAAATAAATCCATTGATTTATTTATTTTTAAGTGTGTAATTTAATGATTCTAAACACATTTCACCACTGTCATTTTTCACTCATTTTCTGGTACTTCATATGATATTGAAATCTACTAAAATACAATAGTGAATTCAGAAGAAAGACCAGTGGTGTGGGTAGCAGCAAAGTTCTTGAGTCTCAAAGACAACAGATACCGTGGCTGAATATTCCAACTACAACAACTAGGTAACATTGGTTCTACACTTAGCATGCCGTTTCTAGAAAAAAAAAATAAAGAATTAAGCCATGTTTCCTCTGAACCTGACATGTTACTATCACAAATGAAAGAAGGATCCATGATCACATGAATATGAAAGGGGCATGAAGCAGCACAATTGTTCAACTTATTGGCAGCTAGTCAGCATTAACACAAGAAGGGACCAAAGACAATAAACAGCTTTGAAGACATGTCCAAATGACCACTTTCATTTACAAGTTTCTTACCCATTCCATGCACATCCATTGATTGATTAACTCATTAATTAAAGCCCTCAGGTTCCAATCACTTTTCAGAGAGCATATTGTACTACCTATGAACATTGTACTGTGTACCAAAGCCTTCATCAAAGTCCCATGACTGACATTTCAAAACAATTTAAACACATAATTCTTTAATTGAAACAAAATGATAGGATCCATCTATCTCTTCAAGGATATCTCCGTTTTGTTCAAAAAGAACAAAAATGCAATGCAAGTTCAGGATATTGATCACCTATCCATGCATCTTAAACCCATAGGTTCTAGCCAGAATGTAAGGTCATAAGTCTAAACTTCACCTATACTACAACTAACTCTGAAGATATCTAGCAATCTTCCTTTCTGGTACTTACCCACACCAAGTCTGCATTAAGGAATATAGTCTAGTGTGAGATAGTGCCAGCAGTTAATTGCAAAATCCCACTCTGAGTTGAGTTGTATGTAAACTCAGACATCTGTAATATAGACACACATGCATATTCACAAATACTCACAGAAAGAGGCAAGAAGTAGAGGAGCTGAATCTTAGAAATCCTCAAGGAAGATAATGAAAATATTGTAAGGCACAGAGGTAAGAGAAAAACTGTGTCTTTCTGCACAAAATTAGGCCATTCTGTTTTCCATCACTGAACGGGAAGGCTCACTATCACTTATCGCTATCTGATAAGGTATAGACAGTTGATGAAGGATGAATAGTCAGTTTTCATCAAAGGTATTGACTTTGAAGGTGATAGATTGTTCATTCTCTACTGGAAGCCAATGTCCAAGAGTTTATGGGAATCACAAATGATTTGAATGGGTTGTAACAAAGGGGAGAAGACGAGATATGAAGTTGGCAGGAGGAGTTAGGTGGGAATGGGCCAGGTTTTGTTCTGGGAGGAGTTACTAAAAGAATTGGAAAGTAAATTCCATCAAAATATAGTCTATGAAATTCTCAAGGAATGAAGGAAAGTAGTTCTTAATATACCATGTCTGTACTGAACACACACAGACCACTTATATTGCCATCTTCTAAATAACAAATTCTTATACAGAAGTTTCAATACATTGAGGGCAAAAGTAATCCAGAGGTTATTTAAAATAAAGAAGAATCTGGGGAGATGTCCCAGGGGTAAAGCCAAGTGTTTGGTCAAACATTCACCTACAACACCAGTGCTTAGGAATTAGAGTGGCAGAGACAGAAGGATGACTGTGGCTTCCTGAATGTCAGCCTCACTCCTAGCTCAGCAAGAAACCCTGTCACAAGGGGAAAATTAGGGAGTGAAGTAGCAGAAAACAGTATACCCTTCCCTATCCTCTGGACTTACCTGTATATTTCTGTATGCATACACACATCAATATGATAACTGTATAAAAGAGGTTACTTTGCATAAATTATAGGCAAAAGCAATGTTGTTTTAACCTAGAGACCTGAAGACTTTTATATATTAATGGTCCTGGAGAAACTCTCCAGATATAGAGGATTGATATATCTTCTTCCTGTGCAAAGGAAACCTAAGTTAAGTGTGTGTGTCAGTGACTTTAAACACCTTTCTTCCTCTAGATTCCTATTTATACCACAGAATGGTCTGAAAATAATGAAAATATGAAAATAAGACTTTTTCAGGGTGTTGCCTTCTTTTAAAATCATATTTATAATATTTTACTAAATCGATGGGAAATCTTCAGCTCCAAGGAACAATGGATTCAATCATGTTGACTTCTGTTTTATCCCATTATGAATAATAATTAATTATACATCAACATTTCCCACGATTTGAACTAAATCAGGAATAAGGGATATGTTTCCATAAAAATAAGTAATGCCAATATCGTTAATCAAGTAGAAATGTGTGTGTGTGTGGGGGGTGGGGTTAGGATGCCTTTGGATTATTTGAGAATGATGGCTGATCAGAAATATGTTATGCAAATAACCCTAACCTGTGAGAAATGAAAAGTAATGATATAAACTATACTACCAAGTGTCATGGCCACTTATTAGTTGATATCATTTTCTTTTTCATTCCTTTATTCGTTTGAATAATTGTGTGCCACAGATGATCACACGTTCAAATGTGTTAGATTTCCGGGTGATGGGCTGTTTAGAATGAATTAGGAGTTGTTTTATTATTAAAGGAGATTTGTCACAGAGCCTTGAAATATCAAAAACCCATCAGACTCTCTCTCTCTCTCTCTCTCTCTCTCTCTCTCTCTCTCTCTCTCTCTCTCTCTCTCTCTCTCTCTCTCTCTCCCTCTTTCATTACTCTCTGCCATCTCCATCATAAGTTGTTCGCTCTCAACTACTGCTCTACATGTTTTGCCTCTGTGTTGCCATGGTGTCTACCATGATATCCTGGACTTGCCCTATGGAACTCTAAGACCACAATTAAATGTTTCCTCTCATAAGTTGGTTTGGTCATGATGTCTCTCACAGCAATAGAACAGTAACCAAGACATACATACTCCTGTTTATTTTTTGAAACATTCTTTATTTCTTTCATTAAAGTTACCTTTTGTCCATTGAACAGTTTTAAGAATAATGTTAATGAGCCCAAATAAATAGTGCCAATAAGTGTGGCACTCTCAGGAGGTGTGAAATAGTTTCTTGAGGTGTGACATTGGTGGAGTAGTTGGGACACTGATGGAGATGTGTCTTTGTTGAGTTGGTGTGATCTTGTTGGAAGAAATGTAACAATGTGGTGGTAGGCTTGGAGGTCTGCTGTCCTTAAGCAATCCCCAGTTTGACACAGTCTCCATCTGCTTCCTGTATATCAAGACCTAAAACTCATCTCCTTCTCCAGCACTTTGACTTTCTGAAGGCTACCATGTTTCCAGCCATGACAATAGTGGAGTAAACCTCTGAAAAGAAGTTACAAAGTGTTCAAGATTTACTATGATCCTGGTGACACTTCATGGCAATAAAACCCATACTAATACTCACATAAACACTCAAAAACATATTTGATGTTTTGTGGGAACAGACTTTAAGGCCCTCTGCCTACTGCCTGGAAGCTATTCATTTCCAAGCAGCTATCAGATGAAGATATAGAACTCTCAGCTCCAAATGAACCATGCCTGCCTGGATCCTGACATATTCTTACCTTGATGATAATGGACTGAACTTCTGAACCTGTAAGCCAGCCCCAATTAAATGGTTTTCTAATAAAACATGCATTGATAAGTGTGTCTGTTTACAACAATAAAATCCTAACACACACATGTACATATACACCTAGATATACTGAGTCACAGACACACACACATGGAAACAATCACACACACACACACACATTCATTTACAGGGACTTTAGATTCAGCCAGTACCCATGCAATTTCATTGTGGTGCTGAATACATGTGTTTGTGGAACATGACTATTGCTCTTTCTTTTAGGAGTTATGTGGACAAAATCTGCACAATCACTTCATTCCTCTTCAACATCAGAAATCTCAATTTAAACAAAGTGAGATAATGAGAAGTAGTTTTAGATACCTCTCTTTTTTTTTCCTGTGAGTAGCTTCCACTTCAAGTCACCAAGGAAAAATAAACATAACAGGAAAGAAATTCATATTCAAATGCTCTTGACAAGCTCATAATACATTCTCCATAATGAATATAAACTTTTATTTAGAATTCCCAAGGAAATGAGACTTTTGAAAAATCCTTACTTTCAGATAGGCTTTGGTATTTCATTTCCCTGCAAAAGAACACCAATGTAAAAAGACAAAATCTAGATTGCTTTGTTCACAAGTTGAATCAGAAACATTTGATAATGTGCATACAGGGACTCACCACATTTTTACAAACATATATATATATATATTATATATATTGGGCGGGTGAAAGGAGACATCTGGAGAACAATAAGACCCTCATTAAGTTTTAACATTCCTGAAGTCAAGTAATAACATCTAACATCATCAATAACAACAACAACAAAAACAACAAGAATAGATGTTCATTAGGAAGAATTTTTTTAAATAACCTTCCATTAGCCACATAAAGAGGGGGCATGATCCATCTGCAACACTTTATAGATACTTATTACAATTACCACTATAATTTTTAAAATAATACGGTTTTTTTTGGAAGGAGTTACAGAGACGGAGTTTGGAGCTGAGATGAAAGGATGGACCATGTAGAGACTGCCATATCCAGGGATCCACCCCATAATCAGCATCCAAACGCTGACACCATTGCATACACTAGCAAGATTTTATTGAAAGGACGCAGATGTAGCTGTCTCTTGTGAGACTATGCCGGGGCCCAGCAAACACAGAAGTGGATGCTCACAGTCAGCTAATGGATGGATCATAGGGCTCCCAATGGAGGAGCTAGAGAAAGTAGCCAAGGAGCTAAAGGGATCTGCAACCCTATAGGTGGAACAACATTATGAGCTAACCAGTACCCCGGAGCTCTTGACTCTAGCTGCATATATATCAAAAGATGGCCTAGTCGGCCATCACTGGAAAGAGAGGCCCATTGGACTTGCAAACTTTATATGCCCCAGTACAGGGGAACACCAGGGCCAAAAAGGGGGAGTGGGTGGGCAGGGGAGTGGGGGTGGGTGGATATGGGGGACTTTTGTTATAGCATTGGAAATGTAAATGAGTTAAATACCTAATAAAAAATGGAAAAAAAAAAGAAATTGAAGTAAAATAGATTTTTCAGCTGTTAAAAGGGGGAAAATGTGTTCTAGAACGAAATAAAGAGTGTAAGAACTAATTGATTTTTTAATAAAAAACATCCTTATAACTCATGTGTCAGTAAGTATCAGGATTATAATGCAGTTGATTTTCACATCGTAGAATAATTTTAATGTGTTTGAATATTTCCAGTTGTAAGAATGGATCTCAGAATTTTCACAAGACATAAAAAATGACACCAAGTAGTTCCTCACTTTTGTTTCAAAAGTCTTAATTCCTTTTTTGCAGAGTCCCAGACATTCCAGGGAAGGGTTTGAAACATCCAACATCTTCTGAGACCATAACCTCAGAGAGCAGCTACCTTTCTCAGTAAATGGAACTAGGAAAGCTGAAAAGATCCATCCAATCGCTTTAGAACAAAAATGGCAGCTGGTTCACAGAACAAGATATCATTTAGCAACTCAGCCAAGAAATAAGAGGATTTGAAATGATAATGACACAGAGTAATAAAAACCACTATGCAGTTGTAATTTAATCGTATATATATACTTTGGACAGAGAAATAAATCAAATCTTGGGATCTCTCTGCTCAGCCCAATGAAACTCTGGGTCATGCTGCAGATGTCCCAAGTTCATGGCTCATCACAGATAATAGAAGTCTCTGGGAAACTAGAACTACATCACGTAAGTGCTGTGAGTCCAAAGACATGATTTCAGAAATTGTTCAAGTCCTCATCTTGCTTGAAAAAAAAATCACATAGCACCAGAAGTAATAAGAAGTTCATGGTATCAATGTCAACAGGTAAGCACTACTAACAAATATCTGTTAAGCATTGGATTGTTACCAACTCATATGAGGAGATGATTTTTAAATTTAAATGCAGTTACATTTTAATAATTTGTAGTAATGTTAAGTGTCCAGTGTGAAACTGTGGGTTTAGGGAAAGTTGGTGAAGTGAGAGAGAACATGGACAGAAGAAGGTTCTGTGCTCTGTGAAGGCTGACATGGGAGGAGTGAAGGATAACTACCATGCATACCTGATTGTACATCTGGCTGTGTAAATCCACTGAAACTACACGGATGGGGGTGAACTAGGGGAAGACAATGGTACCAGATTCTTTGTCTTTGGCATCCCATATTGGGCCTAAAAAACATAGACAGTATAATGTTTTAGAGCTTTATTTTAGACAGCAGGGAGAAAAAAAAGAGTAAAAAGATTATTAGACTTGCCATGGCCAAAAGGAGAGATGGGGAAAGACATAGAAGGAAAGACAGAAAGCAAGTTAGAGAGTAAGAAAGGTGAACGCTTAGAGAAAGAGGTAAAAGTTTACAGAGAGTAAGGATTGTAAAAGTTAGAGAGAGAGAGAGAGAGAGAGAGAGAGAGAGAGAGAGAGAGAGAGAGAGAGAGAGAGAGAGAGAGAGTGAGAGACTGATGTAGGGCCAAGTAGCCTCTCATATATTGGGCTTGTTATCTTGCTGTTGCTAGGTAACTAGAAGTTATCTAACCTGAAGATCAGAACCTTTGGTCATTTTGTATGTGACTGCTAGCCATTAGCCACTGCAGGGCGGGAGTGCTTGTGGGTATGGTAACTTTACCAGGAGCCAGGGTTCCAGAAATATGGAGGAAATGCCTTCCTTCCCATGTAGGTAAAAATTACGACCCATTAGGTTTCATCAGGTTTAAGGACTTCAGCATGACTGGAGACCAGGCATTTTGTACATAGCACAATGCCCCAAGCTCAATGATCAAATTTAACTCTAGCCTCCAGATTTTGTGGTTTCTCAGGCAGAACACCATCAGAGAGGATGTGAGTTTGAAACTCTGGAGACTCCCACCAGAAGAAATCAAGGCATGGAGGTGGGGTGGGGTAAAATGATCTTAGAAGAAATCTGTAAAACAGTGAAAGGACAATTGAAAAGACTTATGGAAAAGACCAGTAACAGGGGATGCCTCAGGAGACCATCCTTGTTTTCATAGCTTGGAAAGACAAAATTCAAATGACCAGTAGTACTGGAGGAGAGTCTGTGAATGCATCAGGGAGGGTAGGGTAAGGGTAGGAGGGAGTGAGGGAGGGTGAGATAGAGAAAAAAGTAGAAGGAGAAAAAAAAAGAGAAGAAGAATATGGAGAGGAAGAGGAGAAGAAGGAATGGAAGAGGAATGGGTGGAGCAGAATGACAAGGAGAAGGAGAAGGAAGAAGAACAAAAGAAGAGGAAGAGGAAGAGTAAAAGGAAGGAGGAGGATTTGGAAAAGTAGAAAAGGAGAAGGTTAAATAAGGAGGAGAGAAGGAGAGAAGAAGAATGAGAGAAGGAGAAGTCAAAGGCATAGAAGAAGAAGAAGAAGAAGAAGAAGAAGAAGAAGAAGAAGAAGAAGAAGAAGAAGAAGAAGAAGAAGAAGAAGAAGAAGAAGAAGAAGAAGAAGAAGAAGAAGAAGAAGAAGAAGAAGGAGAAGAAGAAGAAGAAGAAGAAGAAGAAGAAGGAGAAGAAGAAGAAGAAGAAGAAGAAGAAGAAGAAGAAGAAGAAGAAGAAGAAGAAGAAGAAGAAGAAGAAGAAGAAGAAGAAGAAGAAGAAGAAAAAGAAGAAGAAGAAAGAAACAGGAGTAGGAGGAGAAGGCAAAGGAAAAGGAGAAGCAGAAGGAGAAAAGAATAAGGAGGAGAACGATAAGGCAAAGAAGGAAAAACAATAGAAGAAGAAGGTAAACAAGGAGAAGAAATGAGTTGAGATGAGAGGCATAGATAGACAGACAGAGACAGAAAGACAGAGAAACTTAGACATACAGAGTGAGACATGCACATATACATTCACACAGAGACACACAAGTAGGCACAGAGACAGAGAAAAATATACATAGAAAGAGAGACATGCACAGAGACATTCACAGAGTTACACACATTCACACAACTTAATTAAGAAGTATTTAGAAAAATAAATCTATGAAATCACGAGGATATTAAGTACTAAATTATGTGAGCAATGAGGAGGAATGAGATCCAAACAAATTTTGCAAGTCCTCCAACATTCTCCATGATTCCACACAGCTTTAGCTGTGGGAGTATCAGTTATAGGGCTGTAACTTTTGTTTTCTTCATTTATAATTTACTGTGAATCTCCTTTCTCCACCATTCAATATGGTCAGTAGCTTCCATGTGGAAGGACTTTCCAATGCATGGCATCTAGTGAGAAAGAGAAAACAATTTTAAAAAAGAGTCTCTATGCTAGAGCCAACTGTATAAACAATTCGTAGTTATTCTCCAAATGCAGGGCTCAAAGAACACAGAGGCTCCTCTAGCTGGTGCACAGATCTTAAGATTGGCCCCACAGCATCACTGGGAACATATTGGCAATTCTCACTCAGGTCATAAGGCTATGGAGCATTCCAATTTATTGAGTTCCAGAGAAAAAGCCATTTGGAAGCTTATGTCCCTAAAATTGAAGATTACACTGAAATTTATGAAAAGTGAGAATAATTTTTAATGTGAAAAATCATTCCACACACACACATTAAAAAAATACATGAAGGCAAAATTGACAGCAATATATTTGACACAACACCCACCCACACACACCTACACACACCCACACACACACACAGAGAGAGAGAGAGAGAGAGAGAGAGAGAGAGAGAGAGAGAGAGAGAGAGAGAGAGAGAGAGAGAGAGAGAGAGAAAGAGAGAGAGAGAGAGAGTGAGGGAGGGAGGGAGGGAGGGAGGGAGGGAGGGAGGGAGGGAGGGGGAAGGGGAAGAGGTGGAGAGACAGATGTACACTTACAATACTTATTTTTAAGTCAAGTTGTCAAAACTCCTGACACAATCAATGTTCAGGAAGAGATGTATATGGCAACACTCACGAGGGACAGACTGTCATGATAAAGACAGCATAGGATGAAACAACAAGTTCATCTGTGTCATTGAGAGCCTGAATGGGCCCTTCTCACATTTGGTTGGATTTAGAATCCAAGATTTAGTTCAGAACCACCCAGCTCCCTCCTTCTTGCCCCACGGATCGACTTCTGCTAGGGCACAGTCACAAAGGTTCCACAACATTTCTAGACAGTTTTCCCAGTTTTAGACAACTGGGACTGTGGGAGAAATAACCCCCCCCCAATCTTAATTAAACTAAGCCACACAACTGCAAAATATATTTGAAAACAGTTTAAATTCAATTTTGGAAAGAGAACAGAGAGCTCTACTTTGAAATGGACTGAATTAGTCTTTAGGTTCCATTGTGCACCCTAAATGAAATATATTGTAAAAGATTCTGTTTTCTATGTAGCAAGTGAGGGCTGAAAACAACACACTAATGGAGATAAAATGCAAAAAAAAAAACTAAACTGGGAAATATAGTAACAATTCAAACTGACTGTGTGAAAAACGATGTAATTATACACGTTAACTGTCCTATTGACCACAGTGTCATTCATCATTGTGTTAGGGGATACAATCTAGTGATTAATCATCAGGGTTTGACAGTAAAATCTTTAGGCTCAATACACTAGACATTAGCTGAAAAATGATTTACAAGAATGTAATGCCCTTTGGTGTCTTCTCTGTGAATCTGTTGTATGGATGCCCTGTCGTTGGTTGTTTTAGTTGATGGTGTTGTTTTAAAATAGATATATTGAATGCAAAAGCAAGTGGAAGGAGCCCAAAAGGTCTTTGCATCCTCTCTATCTCCTTCCCAAAACTTTCTAATTTTCCCAATCCCCATATTCATTCAAAAATTCAGAAGTTCAAAAAATACAGAAACTCATTCATCATCTTTACTTTGTGCTTGCATGCTGGTTGCAATTATCTTGTAAGCATTAAATATTAGGCTAACATACTGCCTATGTTCAACAGGGTTTCATTGATGTGAAGAGACATCATGACACAGGAAACTCTTATAGGGAAAACTTAATTGAGGTTGTCTTACAGATTCAGAGGGTCAGTACATTATTATCTTGGTAGGAAGCATGGCAGCATGAAGGAAGAGGAGGTGCTGGGGAAGGAAGTAATTGGTCTATATCTTAGTCTGAAGGCAACAATGTGGAAGCTTGTGGCCACATTTAGCAAGGAAGAGTATCAATTTTTGTCACTGGGCAGAGATTGTGCACTACATAAAATCAAGCCTACACAATGATCCACTTCCTCAAACAAGCCAACACCTTTTAATAGTGCCACATCCCCTGGGCAAAATATATTCTAATCAACACACTGCATCATAGGAAAATGGCAGAGAGAAATAAAGAAAGATACTGCATGATTGCATTCCTCTGGTCACAAGTGCAACATACCTACACGCTTATATGCACACACAAACACACACACACACACACACACACACACACACACACACACACACACACACACACATGCCTATGTGATGTGCATAATAATAATGTGCAGTCTAGGGTCCTGGGCAATTTGATTGGACCAGGCGCTGTGTTCCACTCACCAGAGGTCTTAGGATCCCGTGGAGGATCCTGTGTGGGTCCTTGTGGGTGTCCACAGAATCCCCCAGTCCAGGGACCATGGTGCTCCCTTGATCTACTTCTGTTGTCCAATTGCTCTGTCTAGGATTTCAAGTGATATATTGAATAGATAGGAAGAAAGTGGGCAGCCTTGTCTAGTCCCTGATTTTAGTGGGATTGGGTTTAGTTTCTCTCCATTTAGTTTGATGTTGACTACTGTTTTGCTATATACTGCTTTTATTATGTTCAAGTATGGGCCTTGAATTCCTGATCTTTCCATGACTTTTATCATGAATGGGTGTTGGATTTCGTTAAATGATTTCTCAGCATGCAAGGAGATGATCATGCGGTTTTTGTTTTTCAGTTTGCTTATATAGTGGATTACGTTGATTTGTTTCCTTATATTAATCCATCCCTGCATCCCCGGGATGAAGCGTACTTGATCATTATTGATGATCTTTGTGATATGTTCTTAGATTCAGTTTGCATGGACTTTATTGAATATTTTTTGCATTGGTTTTCAGAAGGGAAATTGGTCTGAAGTCCTCTAAATTTTTGGGACTTTATACGGTTTATTTATCAGAGTAATTGTGGTATCTATAGAATGAATTGAATAGGGTACATTCAGTTTCTATTTTGTGAAATAGTTTGAGGACAGTTGGAATTAGTTCTTTTTTGAAGGTCTGATAGAACTCTGCACTAAACCCATGTGGGTGGTCCTGGGCATTATTTGGTTGGGAGACTATTAGTGACTGCTTCTATTTCTTTAGGGGATATTGGGCTGTTTAGATCTTTATTCTTATCTGGATTTAACTTTGGTACCTGATTTCTGTCTAGAAAATTGTCCATTTTGTCCAAGTTTTCCAGTTTTTTTAGTATAGCCTTTTGTAGTAGGATGTGATGATGTCTAGGATTTCCTCAGGTTCTGGTCTTATGTCTCCCTTTTCATTTATGATTTTGTTAATTAGGATACTATCCCTGTGCCCTCAAGTTCATCTTGCTAAGGGTGTATCTACCTTGATACTACTTTCAAAGAACAGGCTCCTGGTTTGGTTGATACTTTGAATAGTTCTTTTTGTGCCCACTTGGTTTATTCCAGCACTGAGTTTGATTAATTTCTGCTATCTACTCCCCCTTTTAAATTTGCCTCCTTTTGTTCTAGAGCTTTTAGGTGTGCTGTCAAGCTCTTAGTGTGTGCTCTCTCTTGTTTCTTTTTGGTGGCACTCAGAGCTGTTGGTTTTCTTTGTGGGACTACGTTCATTGTGTCCCATAAGTTTGGGTATATTGTCCCTTCATTTTCATTTAACTCTAAAAAGTGTTGAATTTCTTCTTTATTTCTTCCTTGACCAAGTTATCATTGAGTAGAGTGTTGTTCAGCTTTCACATGAATGTTGGCTTCCTATTATTTATGTTGTTATTGAAGATCAGCCTTCCTCCATGGTGATGTGATAGAGTGTATGGGATACTTTCAATATTTTTGTTGAGTCCTGTTTTGTGACTGATTATATGGTCTATTGTGGAGAAGGTACCATGAGGTGCTGAGAAGAAATTATATGCTTTTGTTTTAGGGTAAAATGTTCTGTAGATATCTATTAAATCCATTTGTTTCATAAATTCTTTTATCTTCAATGTGTCTCTGTTTAGTTTCTATTTCCCTGATCTTTCTATAAATAAGAGTGGGTTGTGAAGTCTCCCTCTATTATGGTGTGCAGTGCAATGAGTGATTTGTGCTTTACTAAAGTTTCTTTAAAGAATGTGGATGCCATTGCATTTGGAGCATAGATATTCAGAATTGAGGGTTCATCTTGAAAGATTTTGCCTTTCATGATCATTAACTGTCCCTTCTTGTCTTTTTTGATAACTTTGGGTTGGAAATTGATTTTATTCTATATTAGAATGGCTACTCCAGCTTATTTCTTCAGACCATTTGCTAGGAAAATTGTTTTCCAGCCTTTTACTCTGAGGTAGTGTCTGGTTTTGTCCCTGAGGTGGGTTTCTTTTATGTAGCAAAATGTTGTGTATTGTTTATATAACCAGTCTGTTAGTCTATTTGTTTTTATTGGTGAATTGTTTCCAGATTAAGGCAACTTCAGACCAACTTCTTTTATGCATATCAATGCAAAATACTCAATAAAATTCTCCCCAAACTAAAAGGGCTATTAGGTCATTTTCTGATAGTCAGAACTGCAATGAGAACTGCCAGTTTTCCTAGTGACACTGGCTAATTGCTCTTAGATAGTAACTAGGCTTTCTCCTATTCAGAGCACATTCCAAGAGGTTGTATAACAATTAACCAAAGTTCATCAGAAGGGAACTAATGATTTATTATAGGTTCTAGGGTAAAAGATAAAATATTGATTGGGTTTACCTACACAAAACTTCACTAATATCATAGTTATGGTTTGATACCTTCAGTGAACCTGTTGATCTGAGATAGTTGATGAACTTTGTAACATGAGGTCATGTATTCTGAAATATTTATAAGTGCTGAGGACAAAGAAACGAGGAAAATCGAGAGAGAATTTTTTTTTTTTTTTTGCCTTTCTCCACTTAGACTATTTTTTTTTCCTTTTACTCACTTAGAAGAATTTTTCCCTTTCCGCACTTAGGATCTTTCTGCTTTTGCCCTTATATAACTTTCATAAAAATATTTTTATAACTTAGTAATAACTTCTATAATAACTTCTCTAAATTCCTTCTCTTCCAGTGACATCTGGCTTGTTGGCTCAAAGTTAGATCCCAGCAATTCCTGCTGAGCTAGAAAAAAGGCTGCATTGCTTAATCCTCCTCTGTTAGGCTACAGGTGTTAATCACCTAAGCCTGCCTACACTCAGAAAAACCAAGTACTTTTTAGAAGTTATCATCAGCATTTCAGTACAATTTGAGAGCTAGAAAGCACTGAGACACTTCGATTTTAAAGCCATTGCCAGGGTCCTACTCTGTGACTCCACTGCTATCCCGGCTCAATCCTGGACTTCAAACTCTAGTATAGAGCAGTAGTGATAAAAAAAAAAAAAAAAAAAACCTACATGGTATTGATACATAGACTGACAGATGGATCAGTGGACTAGAACTGAAGAAGAACCAGAAAGAAAACCACACATTTATAGACACTTGATATTTGGAAAGAAGCAATATATATATATATATATATATATACACATATATATATATATGTGTGTATATATATATATATATATATATATATATATATATATATATATATGTGTGTGTATATATATATATATGATGGAAAAAAGAAAGGATTTTCAATAAATGGTGCTGTTCTAATTTGCAGTCTGTATGTTGAAAAATAAAAATAAATCCATACTTATCACCTTGCACAAAGCTCAGTTTCAAGTTCATCAAGATTATCAACATAAAATAAGATCCACTGAATCTAATAGAAGATAAACTCATTGACACAGAGAGGGAAATGTCCTAAAATCTACTCCCATGGCTCATGCTCTAAGATCATCAATTCATAAATGTGACCTCATGAAACTGGAAAGCTTCTGTAAGCAAACCATATAGGCAATGGGACTAATCATCAACCTACAGACTGGAGAAAAAAATCTTAACTAACCTCACATCTGATAAAGGGCTAATATCCAAAATATATAAAGAACTCAAGAAACGAAATAAACCAATCAAATATGGGGTATATATCTAAATAGAGATGTCAAGACAGAAGAGTCTAAAATGGCTAAGGAACACTTAAAGATATATTTAAAGTCCTTAGTGCTCAGGTTAATTCAAATCAAAACAACCCTGAGATTGTACTTTACACCAATCAAATTGGCTAAGATCAAAACCTCAGATGACAACACATGTTCGTGAAAATGTGGAGAAAAAGGAACACTCCTCCACTGCTGGTGGGACGGAAGCAGGTACAACTTCTTTGGAATTCAGTGTGGAGATTCCTCAGAACATTGGAAATAGGTCTACTTGAAGACCCAGATGTACCACTCTTGGGCATATACCAAAAAGATGTCCCACCATGCCCCAAGGCACATGTTTTTCTATGTTCATAACAGCCTTGTTTATTATAGCTAGAAGCTGCAAATAACCCAGATGTCCCAAAACAGAAGAATGGATACAGAAAATGTGGCTCATTTACACAATGAAATACTACTCAGCTATTAAGAAACGAAGACATCCTGAGTTTTTCAGGCAAATGGATGTAACTCGGAAATATCATTCTGAGTAAGGCAACTCAGAACCAAAAGGACATGCATGGTATATCCTCATTAATAAGTGGATATTAACCAAAAAATTGCAGAACACCCTGTATTCATTCCGCAGAACTTAAAAAAGTTATCAAGCCACAAGTCCCAAGTGAGGACACCTCAATCCCACTTGGAAGGGAGAAAAAGAAATCACAGAGTGGGTGGGGGTGGTGGGAGGGTCTCAAGTGGGGATGGGGACCAGGAGTACTAGAGAAGAACATGATCAGGTATTGGTTAGAAAAAAAAAACTGAAGCCCTGAGGTACAGCAGAAAGAATGAAAACAGGCAACCTATGGAGGTATGGCGTTGGGGACCTCCCAGAATGTACCAGAGCCCTGGGAGGTGAGAGACTCTCAGGGCTCAAATGGAGGTATCTTAGATGAAATGCCCTACAGTGGGGAGTAGGAACTTGTAGATGGGAAGCAGGAACTTGAAGAATCCACATCCAGTAGAAAGATAAGGAAGGCATGAAGTGAGTGATGGGGTTGCCATTCCACGTCAAAAGCTCTGACCCAGAACTATTCCTGTCAAAAAGAACTTCAAGAAAAAAAACAGAGAATAGCCTGATGGAAATGAGGTCCAGTGAATGGATCAAGTTGGGGCCCAGCTTGGGGAAAGGCCCCAAGGCCTTACACTACTACTGAGGCTATGAAGTGCTCAAAAAAGGGGGCCTATTATGACTGTACCCAAATGAACCAAAAAAGAAACTGGAAGAGTCAGGTGCAGATATTTACACCCAACCAATGGATAGAAGCTGCTGATCCCTCTGGTTCAATGAGGGAAAAGCTGGAAGAAGCTGAGGAGGAGGGCAACCCTGTATGAGGACAAGCAGTCTCATTTAACCTGGATCTCCAAGACCTCTCTGACACTGAGCCACCAATCAGGCAAAATATACAAGCTGACATGATGCCCCAAACACACATACAGCAGAGGACTGCCAGGTCTGGGTTTAGTCAGAGAAGATGCACCAAACCCTCAAGAGACTGGAGGCCACAGACAGTCTCTTGGGTAGTTCTGGTGAGGTGGGGGTTGAAGACAATTTTGTGGAATTGGTGGGCGGTGGTATGGAATGTGGAACAATCAGAGGGGGGACCTAGAGGGGTATAACACCTGGAGTATGAAGAAAAGATTAAATAAATCAAAAAAGATAAATAAATAAATAAATAAATAAATAAATAAATAAATAAATTCTTAATGAACACTGGCTTTTAAAGGTTTCTTTCTTTTGAGTACTCTCTCTCTCTCTCTCTCTCTCTCTCTCTCTCTCTCTCTCCTTTTTCCTCTTCCTTCTCTTCCTATTTCTCACTTGCTGCTTTGCTCCAGAATATTTATCAACAGTCACCTATTATTCTACCTATGTTTAGAAGGGGTGAGTCTCTGCCTCTTTAAGGTATCTAAGGGAGTTTTTTTTTCCTACAAAATTAAAATGAGAGTATTGTCCTGGAAATTTCCCAATGCTTGTTTTGTAGTGTGTAGCACTTTCCTGATACTTACAGAGGAGTTCCTATTAATTGAAAATTTTGCGTCTGTGTATCAGAGGGAGAACAATAAATGGAGAAAGAGAGGATAAGGTGGGAGTACTCATTGTTTTTTAATTGCTGAGAAATAATCTATGCACTAGACACACCAGTGCTTTGGTCATTTCCCAGATAAAACACCTGCTTTTAGCTATCAAGGATTACAAACAAATATAGTAAAAATATGTAAGTATATTTTTGTGAGAATATGTTTTCCATTGATTTAATTATCAGAAATAATATTTTTCAGTCCTGTACTTAATTTGTTTAGCCCCTAGATATGAATCCCTGAAATATGTGTACTTGGGCTTTTGAAATATATTGAGATAGCTACCCAGGCTCTATTCTAATCTATCAGAACAATGTATGTCAGTTATAATAAGTATATAATATCCCTAACATAATTACTGAATAATATATAGATAAAGCAAGACATCAAACTTTATCCCTTAGAGATGCCCAGACAAAGATAGCTGATAATAAATAACTCTGAAAAGATAGTTAATAAAATTTATATTTGTCCACTTTGGTGAAGTAAAACCCCTCTGCACAGATATTTCTTTCATGATATAGAATAGAGGTCCTAACTGTCACAGGAACAGATTTATATAGTTTGTCAAAGAATTCTTTACAAGATTACAAAAGAGGTCGAATATAAATGACATTGTCTTTAGTTGAATTGACCTTTTATAAATAGAAATTTGACAAAAAATAATATTTACTCTATGGGTGCTTTCAAAAATAGAATGGTTTGCATGGAACAAGTTAGTATTGGAAGGATTAGAAGTTCGAAGCTATCCTTGGTTACATACTAAGTTGGGGCCAGCCTAGGCTATATGACATCCTGTCTGAAAATATGAAATTACTGGAACCAGTAGTTTATCTTTATGAATCCTATACTTTGGAGACTGAATCATGAGCAATATCAGAAGTACAAGGTCTATCAGTACCAGAAAGTATAAAAAGAATTTCCCCAAACAAAAATAATTTAAGAGTTATACTTAGGGGCATGATTATGTTGCCAGGGAATAAAAGCACTTTGAGTTTAGAGTTGTCAGTAATGAGGAGTGAGTATTGCTCTTACACAGGACTCACATTGGTTAGCTCACAGTCACCTTTACCTTGAGCTTCAGGAGGCCTCTGGTACCTGTGGGCATGTGCATTTCCTTACATACATATGTACGTACGAACACATACAAACACACACTCACACACACACACACACACACACACACACACACACACACACACATTTAAATAATAAGGGAAAGTACTTTGCTTTATCTATCAGTTTAAAGGAAGTTTGAGTTGAATGTACTTAAAAGAGGTGCCTCATAACCAAAGTATGAAATCTGCTAGTCTTCCACAAATTAGGTGACTCAGAGCCACTACTCAAATAAATTACACCCTATAAAATCAAATAACCCCATTTAAAAATGGGGCTCAGAACTGAACAATGATTTCTCACCCGAGGAATACCGAATGGCAGAGAAGCACCTGAAAAAATGTTTAACATCTTAATCATCTGGGAAATGCAAATCAAAACATCCCTGAGCTTCCACCTCACACAAGTCAGAATAGCTAAGATCAAAAATTCAGGTGACAGCAGATGCTGGCGCAGATGTTGAGAAAGAGGAACACTCCTCTGTTGTTGGTGGGATTGTAAGCTTGTACAACCACTCTGGAAATCAGTCTGGCGGTTCCTTAGAAAATTGGACATAGTACTACCAGAAGATTCAGCAATACCTTTTCTGGGCATATATCCAGAAGATGCCCCAACCGGTAAGAAGGACACATGCTCCACTATGTTCATAGCAGCCTTATTTATAATAGCCAGAAGCTGGAAAGAACCCAGATGCCCCTCAACAGAGGAATGGATACAGGAAATGTGGTACATTTACACAATGGAGTACTACTCAGCTATTAAAAAGCATGAATTTATGAAATTCCTAACCAAATGGATGGATCTTGAGGGCATCATCCTGAGTGAGGTAACCCAAACACAAAGAATCTCTCACTATATGTACTCAGTGATAATTGGATATTAGCCCAGAACCATAGGATACCCGATACAAGATATAATTTGCTAAAAACATTAAACTCAAGAGAATGAAGACCAAAGTGTGGACACTTTGCCCCTTCTCAGAATAGGAAATGAAACACCCATGGAAGGAGTTACAGAGACCAAATTTGGAAGTGTGACGAAAGGATGGACCATGTAGTGTATGCCATATCCAGAGAACCATCCCCTGATCAGCTTCCAAATGCTGACGCTATGGCATACACTAGCAAGATTTTGCTGAAAGGACCCAGATATAGCTGTGTCTTGTGAGACTATGTCAGCGCCTAGCAAACCCAGAACTGGATGCTCACAGTCAGCTATTGAATGGATCACAGGGACCCCAATGGAGGAACTAGAGAAAGCATCCCAGGAACTAAGGGAACTGCAACCCTATAGGTGTAACAACAATATGAACTAAGCAGTAACACGGAGCTCCTGTCTCAAGCTGCATATGTATCAAAAGATGGTCTAGTCGGCCATCACTGCAAAGAGAGGCCTATTGGACTTGTACACTTTATATGCCCCAGTACAGGGGAACGCCAGGGCCAAAAAGGGGGAGTAGGTGGGTAGGCGAGTGGGGGTGGGTGGGTATGGGGTACTTTGGTATAACAATGGAAATGTAAATGAGCTAAATACCTAATAAAAAATGGAAAAAAATAAATTACACCCTAGACATGTGCAGCCATGAGGTCCACTGGTAAACTGTGGATAGAGATCAATGGTAGAGCTATTGGATTATGTAAGGGGAGGCTTAAATAAAACTGAGAGAGTCACAGTCTCATGTGATATAAGCTGGCTTTTGTTTGTGTGTTGGTATTATATAGTATTATAATCCTTACTTGCTTTCGAGATATATTCCATATAGTTCAGACTGTCCTTTATCTCACTTAATAGCTCAATATGACTATGAACCACTGATCCTCCTGCTTTCATTTTCCAGAACAGCTAGTATTAAAGAGAGGTACCAGCATGCCCTACTTGATACAGTTTTAGAGATAAAACCCAAGGCTTCATGCATGAGAATAAAGTACTCTACCAAATCTACTTCAGCAGCTGCAAGCCTTCCTGTTAAGGATAAGTCCAAGACAACATTTCTTACCCTTAACACATCATGCCTATGGCTATAATCATTAATGTCCTCTTCTGTCTAAATCAATATCAACTTCACACAAGCCAGAACCATTTGAGAATATTGACTTTCAATTGAGAAAATAACCCCACCAAACTTTTGCCTGGAAAAGGCTTTGTTGAATTTTATTAATTAATGATTTCTATTGAAGGATATCCCAGTTGGCAGTATCAGCTCTGGACTGATGGTACTGGATGCTATAAAAAAAAAAAGTAGGATGATCAAAACATGGGGAATATGCCAGTATGCAATTTTTCTACATGTCCTCTAATTCAGGTCTTACCTGCTCCAAATTCCAGTCTAGGGTTTCTGGTGTGACTTTCATGTATGATGAATTACAAACTGAACTATGAACCAAAACATTTTCTCTCCCAGTTGATGTTGTTCATGATGTCTTATCACCTAAATACAATCCCTAACTAAGGCAAGTTAGTATGCCAATGTAGCTCATATGGAATACCAAGTACTGAATGTTCACGGTGGTCCAGATAGAACATAGAAATAATGAACTTCACTGGTCATGATAATGCATACCTAATATCTATGTACGTGAAAGACAGGAGGATGAGTGTAAGTTCAATGCAATGCTGAGCTACATAGGGAGGTTCTGAGTCCAAAACAAAACAAAACAAAAACAAAAACAATATCAAAAAAAAAAACACACAAAACGGGAGGTTAATGAGATGCTAAACAAATAAAGCACTTACTAAGCAATTGTGATGGCCTTCATTCCATTCTCAGAATATACATGAATGTAAAGAGGGAACTGCATTCAGCAAAGTGATGCTCTGACTTCCACATGTGCTATAGATCAAATATGCTACCACATAATAATAATAGTAGTAGTAGTAGTAGTAATAATAATAATAATAATAATAATAATAATAATAATAATAATAATAATAATAAATGTGTTTAAAAATGAAAAGAAAATTTATTCAGTCATATTATATTAGGCTTATAAAAAAACTAGCACTGAGGAAGAGAAAATGGAGTAGTATTGAAAGTTTGAGGCAAGCATGAACTGCATTAAGAAAGTTAGCACCTTATAACTTTCTGTAGGTATCCTGGCCAAAACAAGATACATGAAAATTTATTTTACACACAAATTCAGACTATAGTCCATCACTGTTGGGGCATCAGTGCAACAGGAAGTAGCAGAAACTTGACACAAGTCAAGAGTATAGATCAAGGAATTGATGTGTGTATGGTTACTAGAACTTAATTTGCTTTCTTTATTCTCATACACTCCAGAATCCCCATCGTAAATAATGGTGCCACAACAAGGGAAGTTCTTCCCATATAAATTAAAAGTAATCAAGATGCAGGCACACAACCATGCTCACAGACTAAGTAGTATAGACAAGCCTTTATTCTGATTTCCCTCCCAGGCAATTCTATATTGTTTTATGTATTTAACATTAACCATCACAGCTTCATTCATTGTTAACCGGTCACATAGACACATCACATTATGTTTTAGACATGAACTACCAACCCTTATTTCCAAAGTTCTCTGTGTGTTTAATAATGCAAAATATAGTTCAACTTTAAAAGTCCTCATAGTCTTTAAAATTTTTACCACTTAAAAAAATGTATTGTGATATCTTGTAAAAAATTATGTTATTGCTATGCGTAATAGAATAATGTAAAAATTATTATCACAAAATAAAAATAAGTATTAGGAATAGAAAGTGATGATTATACAAAAAGCCAAAATCAAGCAGAGAAAGGAAATCCTACATTTCTGGGGCTTTCCATGGAGAAATCAGCTTTGGTGTCCCAGTTCCTCTACATATGCTATCTTCAGCACACACAGAATTTCTCAGCATTTAAACTGATTCCATTTCTCTCCTTCAGATGTCCTTGTCCAGATATTAGATCATGTTCCATCATCCTGGCCTTTCTAATACTCTGGAAACTCTACAGTAGCTTAAACTTTACCTTCATAACTTCATGCAACAGCCTCTTGGGGCTTCTTTGCCAGGATTCAAACTCTGTCACACAGTTCTGGCATCAGCTGTTCTTAAAGACTGTCTTAGTATTGCATCTTTCATATATTAAATTTAGAAAAATGTAGACATTGCCACCAAATTTCATGACTGGCCCAAGAGGTAACCTAGTTTCACTGGACCATAGCTGTAACATCATATCTACAGTTAATGTATCTGAAACGTTTGACCATGTTTCATCAACACTAGTATCATTGGCGAATGTAAAACATACAGAGTTCCCAAAGCTTTTTAATCATTCCCAATTCTAAGGTATGTTAATTTATTTTTAAACAAATTCAACATATATATTTTTGGTATGAACTTCATTGTACAAAGTTCCATTTCAAGGACTTGTGACTTTGTGATTAAAAATATGAACATAAGATGTTAAAAAAAACATAAAATGTATGCACAATGAAATGTTTTGTCCACAGACATCCAAATTCTCTCAATATGTCTTACATTTTCTAGCCTCCATTCTCCATTTAATGTTGTTTTAACTCAAGGGGATTAATGATAAACACCTTCTTTCTGAAAATATTTTTTTTCCAAATTCAATAAAATAAAATAAAATAAAAGCCAATTCAGTTTAAAAGAATGCATTTCTGTTTGATGGAAAACTCAAGTGGATCGTGCTGTGCTTTAAACTATTTCGAGTATTTGATATGCTCTCTACTGTATAGAGATTGACTCACATTTAAGGGTACCCTGAGAAGTTCTGGTAAGTAATTTTATAATATTCAGTCAAGTTCCTACAAATCCAAAGTAACCAAAATATCTTTCGAAATCTGCAACCCTTGAAAAAACATATTGTCTTGCAGATTTTATAGTATATAGACCTGTACTGGCTAGTTTTATGTCAACTTCACACAGCTGGGGTTATCACAGAGAAAGGAGCTTCAGTTGAGGAAATGCCTCCATGAGATCCAACTCTAAGACATGTTCTCAATTAATGAACAAGGTGAAAAGGCCCTTTGTGGGTGGGACTATCTGTGGGCTGGTAGTCTTGGGTTCTATAAGAGAGCAGGCTGAGCAAGCCAGGGGAAGCAAGACAGTAAAGAACATCCCTCCATGGCCTCTGCATCACCTCCTGCTTCCTGACCTGTTTGAGTTCCAGACCTGACCTCCTTAGTGATGTAAGCCAATAAATCTCTCCTTCCTCCCCAAATTGCTTCGTGGTCATGATGTTCTGTCCAGGAATAAAAACCCTGACTAAGACAACACCCTATCCTGTTACATATATTATGCTATTTTTTTCTAAGCCCAGTTTATAGAGATAATTATGTCTGACAGAAAATAAAGCTCATTAATTTGAACAAAGAGTTTCAATAACAGAATTTACTCTAGTTTTGGAGGGTTAACATGGTGAGTCAAAAAATGAGATGAACTGCCTTGTTGCTGCTCTAAGAACTTAAGAGGTTTTTTTTGCAATGATGATTTGTGGGAATTTAAAAGGTATACATAACTACATGTGTATTTGTGTGTGTGTGAGAGAGAGAGATTAGGATAAAGTAATTTGTATTATTATTATTATTAACAATTTTTCATACAATATATTTTGAGCATGTGTCCCACCCCTGAATACCTCCCAGATTTTTTCCAACCATCATACCCAATTTAATGTTCTTACTCTTTCTTTCTCTCTCTTTTTCATTCTCTCTCTAAATGAAAAAAGCAAAAAAGCCTGAATCAACAACAACAAAATATCATGAAATCAAAAAGCCTCAGAAAATCACACACACACACACACACACAAAACACACACACATATACACACACACAAACAGAGAGAGAGAGAGAGAGAGAGAGAGAGAGAGAGAGAGAGAGAGAGAGAGAGAGAGAGAGAGAGACAAAACAAACAACATCAAAGAAGTCCACAAAAATAACATGTGTTGGTCAACTCTCTGTAGGTATTAGTCAACTCTGGAATTTGGTTGACATGCACAGCAATATTCCATCAGAAAAAAAAGAGTTCTTTCATATGCCTGAGGGTCTCAATTTAGAACAGAGTCTATGTACATTTCCCCATCTAAGTGTTGGGATCTCATCTATCTTGAACTTGTACAGGTTTCATTTGTGCTACCACAGTCTTGTGAATTCTTATGTTCAACACCATTTTGTCTGGAAGAGAATGAAGAGGAAACCATATTTTTATGTAACTTAATAAATAAGTTTTCTCCACTTAAGAATAAGAACAAATTTGTTGTCAGAGTTATAACATCTCTCTTTTCTAAGAGACCATCTCATTACAGACATGTGTTCATTCCAACTACGAAATAACTAATATAATAATGTAAACTTTTAGTTATCTTCCAATATTGGTAAATATTTACAATTCAACTGATTTGGTAAATCAATTCAAAACTGACATTACCAATTTGAAAATTAAATAACTGTTTATTAAAATTACTAAGGTATAAAAATAAGTATGATTGCTATCAGAAAATATTGCCTTAATAAAATTAAGCATAAGTGAAGTAACAATTTTACTTAATATAGATTGTATCTCATATTCATCAATACTATTTTAAGATATTATAGTCTTTATTTTATGCATCTGGGATTAGATGACATGCTGAATTTCAGTGCCTGAAATAATAACTAGAGATGTTAGATGACTGGGAGGAAACTGGATTTGATTTTTATACTGATTGTGTTTTTATAATACTAATATTAAATCCATTGATTACTACACTAAAGCTTTTTGAATCACTTTTTTTCAAATTTTAAAATCTTATGCTACGTCTTACACTACATAGCAAGGCATTATTCAACAGATTCTTAATTTGTTAAATTGTTCTTTGTGAATGACAATGATGTGTAAGAATATTAAAATCATCAATATACTCACCAAATAACTACAATGTTTTTAATATGTTGAAGGAATTTTTATATTCTGCATCTGTTAGAAAAATATCTTAATGTTCATTAGACACAGCCCTGGAAGGAATTAGAGTAATTTTTTTCTTTGAGCTTAGAGATGGGTGAGTCCTTCAGTAACATTTAGAATTTCTCTTTACCATGAGTATTCTTGAATCTCGACTGTCCTGACCCATGAAACAATCGAACAGGGTCTGAGAAACCACCTAAGGAGAGAATGGGGAACAAGAAACACAAAGAATGGACAGCAAGAAAAAAAAAAACAACAACAACAAAAACAACAACAACAACAAAAAACCTGATCAAGCTGACAAATTTTGTTTTTCCCAGGCAGGTTTTATACCAATAGAAACAGGAAATGGGGAGTGAAAATGATGCGAAATCACTTTGCTTCTGGGGGAAAGCACCTGTTCCCCAAAGCAAGATATTGACTAGGTAAAAAAATTTCAGCATGAGGAACAGAACAGAGTGGGTTGCTAAGTACCTGTCCACAAGATCTATAGCTATTTGTTCTTAACTGGGACTAGTACTTTCCTACACAGGACTCAACTTTTCCCACAGAAATCTCAACTAAGATAGGACTTTTCCACTAAGGCCAAAACTTTGTTAGTAAGGACTTCTGGCTGACAAGGCAGTTAACTTCACCCACAGTCATTCCCAACACTTGACTATAAATACTGCACCTGGAAATTAAAAATAATACTTGTTTGCATGAGATGCAAGCATGAACATGTCTTGATTGGATTAACAAATTTTGGATTAGAATGGCTAGAAGATAAATACAACAGACAAATTAAAATTAAGTTAACTATTGGGTAAGTAAACCTAATTAATATGCTTTATTGGCAAAACCAGAAACTAATATTGAGAAAACCAGCAAAGTTTCAACATTAAGGTCAAAAGAGCTATGAAACAAAAACCTTTTTAAAAGTAGGGATGTGAAAATTTTAATTTCTCATTTGTTTAATGTTGCATGAGACTGTAGAAAAAATAGTGACAATGGGATAGAAGTCAACATAAGATTCAAAGTCACACAAAACATTAAAATAGACAGCATTTGCTAAATAAAAGTGTAATTTCAAAACTTAGTGAAATATTTATTAATAAAATACTATTTGAAAGCATGTGGCAATGAGCAGACTAAAGCCCACACTAAAACGTTAGCTTATCTTTGGAGTTATTAATAGTATGCCAAAATTGGAATGTCTTCCTTTGAGACACGGATGCATTTGATGAAATCATATTCTCTCTAAAATTTTCATAACATCAACACTGCTGGCAAGTATGAAGAAAGCAATGACTTGACTAGCTATTGATGTTGCAGTAAGTTTGTATTTTATTTTAATTTATTTACATTCCAAATATCCCACCTCCTGATCCCACTTCCTACAGTTCTTCAACCCATTCATCTTCCCCATTTCCTCTGAGAGGGTGTTCCACAAGCCACCCACCCCATCTCACCTCAACATATCCCACACCAGCATCCCTGATGCATCAAGTCTCTCCAGGATTCAGTCTATCCTTTCCCACTGGGCTGGAAAAAGCAATACTCTGCTACATATGTGCCAGGGGCCATGGACTAGCCCAAGTATGCTCTTTGTCTGGTGGCTTAGTCTCTCAGATCTTCCTGGGAGTTTGGGTTAATTGACACTCTTGATAATCCTATGGGGTTGTCATCTTCTTCAGTTCTTTCAAACTTTTCTCTAACTCTTCTGTATGCGTCCAATGATTAACTATAATTATCTGCATGTGTCTCAGTCAGTTGTTTTTAGAGACACTAGGGGCCCTGTCTATTAACTGGAGGTGGTCTTTCCAGGTTCCATCTCCGCACTGTTGGGCATTTCGGCTAAGATCACCACCCAGTTCCGGGAGCCTCTCACATCCCAGCTCTCTGGGACTTTCTAGAGTTCCTAAGAGCTCCCCACCACCAGATTACACGTCTGGTACATGGATCAGACCGCCTGAAATTGGAATCATGGATGATTTCAACTTACAAAGAATGTGTAGAGAAACAAATGTTTTCTCTGGAAGAGTACTGGCTATCACTCCTAACCACTGAGCAATCTCTCCAATTCAAGAATATTATTTCTTTAAGACAAGATGTCTTTTCTTGAAGTTCTTATATTGGAAATTATAGATAAAATCTTTTGTAACATGATGCTAATTGTCTGAGAATATGTTTCCCATCTGTACCTTAAATACTAGATTAATTTAAAATGTTAACTGTCACTAAACAACATTAATAACTATTTTTCATTTCATTTTTCATGCAGGTTATTGTAGACTAAATAAATAGTCTGATGTTATGCTGTGCATGGTTGTGCACGCCTTTATTCCCAGCACATGGGAGGCAGAGGCAGGTGGATTTCTGAGTTCAAGGCCAGCCTGGTCTACAAAGTGAGTTCCAGGACAGCCAGGGCTATAGAGTGAAACTCTGTCTCACAAAACCATAATAAATAAATAAATAAATAAATAAATAAATAAATAAATAAATAAATAAATAAATAAATAAGTAAATAAATAAGTAAATAAAATAAAAAATAAAAAAATAAAAAAGAAGTCTGATTTTATTGTGTGAATTGATGCATTTAAAATTAATGCAAAATATAACATATGATTATTCCCACAATGAAGATATCCATAAGATACCTTATGTGATAAAATGTTTTAGCAGTGAACTATATTTTAACAGAGAGATCATTGAAAAGCCCTTAACTTGTGTCCTTTATTATCCGAAAATGGGTGTATTATGTGTATGTATGTATATATGTATGTATGCATTGTATGTGTGTGTCTTTCTGTGAGTGTATTTGAACTTTGTGAGGGTGCGAAGAGAAAGTGTTATGAACCAAGCAGTCCAGGAAGGTTGGGTTGGGGTGTCTCCTCTGGAGTTATACACCCCAGGATTTGGCTATATTTGAAGCCAGCAAACTCTAACAATAGTATTGCTAATATCCCCTTCTAAATTTGAATCATATCCCTACACCCATTGCCCAAATTGTTGCTGTATGAACAATATGGATGCTGTAAATTCAAACTCTGCCCTTGTGATTCAGTAGCAATCTCAGTTAACTACTAAGACATCTCTTTAAATACTCTTTTGTGAACACAGACAAATAATAAAATTCTTCTAGTTTTAGAGCTTTTTGATAGCTATGAATTTCAACAAGATATCATAAGGACCTATTAATGATTAGAGGTTTGGCAAAGGTAAGTGCTTGACCATGGACCATTTTCCACTTTGGTTAATGCTTTACATGTTGAATTATACCATATCAGAATATACATGAATATTTGTCTTAAGCATTACACAGAATAAGAAAATAAACAGAATAGGAAAGTGAATGGAAGATAGTTTTGACATTACTAATTAATTTACAAAATTATTTTAAAAATGGAATTTAAAATGAGAGATAGTAATGGTTAGTGAAGTTGTTAAAAAAACGAAATTTTTGTGGAGAAAATAATTTTCTACACTAGATCTTTAGGCTAGTCTGTTCCAATAGTGGAAAGTAACTGGTATTGGTAAGACATAATTTTTATTTGCAGTATTCAGTAGGCTAATGCAGCAAAATCATACTTTCCAAGGAAATTTGAGCTATGTAGTGAGAACCTATGGCTTAATAAGTGTTCTATTAATACAAGATACCATCACCAGGAAAATATTGTAAAATGAAACCATTTAATCATGACTTGCTTACAGTTTCAGATATTTAGTTCATTCTTACTGTGGTGGGAGTGCAGTAGCATGTAGACAGACATGTTAATTGAACAGTAGCGAGAGAATCTTCAGGTAGAAAGAAGAGAGAAACTCTGGTCTTGTAATGGACATTTTGAAATATCAAAATAATACCCAGTGTCAATACTTCCAAAAATGTTATACCCATTTCAACAAGGTCATACTTATTCCAACAAGGCCATACCTGCTTACTCTTTCAATAATGTTACTCAGTACTTATTCAAATATATGAACCTTATGGGGGCCATCCTTATTCACACTGTTTCTAAATACTTTTTTTTAATTGGACACTTTACTTATTTGCATTTCAAATGTTATCTCCATTCCATGTTTTCCATCTACAACCCCTATATCCCATCTCCCCTTTCCCTGATTTTATGAGGGTGATCCCCCAACCTCCAAACCACTCCTGCCTCACCGCTCTAGCATTAGGCATAGAGTGTGGAATAACCACGATACAACTCATGAACTACATGAACTTCAGGAGGAAGTAAGACCAAAGAGTGGATGCTTCCATCCTAATTAAAACGGGGAACAAAATAATCAAGGGACGTAGATGATGGGAGGGAATTGTGAAGAAGAGAAGAGGGGGAGCAAAAAAGAGGGGAAGAATCAGGAATGGGAGAAGACAGGAGAGTTGTTCAGAGGGTAAGGACATTGAACAGGGGTGTATAGCAACTGGAGGATGAGGAACTGGTGGTAAAAAACAGAAAGTCCCAGATGCTAAGAAAGCAAAAGCTTCCCAGGACTCCAGAAGGATGGCATTAGCTAAAATACTCCCACAAAGGGGACGGGAAAACCTGTCGAGACTAAATATATTATTTAAAGAGAGATAATAAAGTATTCTCTCCCTTCCTCTTTCTCTGTTTCTGTCTGTCTGTCTCTGTCTCTGTCCCTCCCTCTCCTTTCCTTCATCTCTCCCTCCATCCCTCCCCCTCGGTTGTGTGGTTTGGTATGGTGGTGGTTGTGGTGGTGGAGATGGGGTGTGTGTGTGTGTGTGTGTGTGTGTGTGTGTGTGTGTGTGTGTGTGTGTGTGTGTGTTTGTGTGCATGTGAACACACACATGCCTGTGAAGAAATGCCATGGTGTGCATGTATAGCTCAGATGACATCAGAAGTCACTTTTATTTCTCTACAATATAGGACATAAGAGTCAAACTCAGGCTGTCAGGGTTGGCAGGAAACACTTTACCAGTTGAACCATCTCTACTGCCCATAACATAAAGGTCTATATCTAGTTTTGTTTAGTCTATGTATAGTTTAGCTGACTATGGATTTACTTTCTTGGTGTATCCTGGCATAAAGACATTCTTCATATTTCTTTATACTTTATACTTTAGCAAGTAGTATGGTAGTGATGTTACTTTCAGAAATGTACTATGGTTATTTAAAGTATTACTAATAAAGAAAAAAGAGATAAATGGTATATGAAAACTCTATCCTGACAATGTTTCTGCATATATAAAAATAATCTAAAACAAAAATTGAAGATTAAATAATTAAGCTTGAGATATTCCTTCCTTTTATGAATATTCAGTAGGGACGTATAATTTAGGAGAAATAACAGATGTTTCAAGCCTTTGTTTCATAAGGCTTCTGCTACTCTGAAAATGTTTATGCAAACTGAAACGCCCAAAATAAAAATCAGTAAAGAAAATTGTATTTGAGCACTGACATTCTTATTATGAACCACACATATGTAAACAAATTAAAATAGTAACATAGATATTTATCTTGCTAACATTTAAAATATTGAGTAATGAAGTATTTGTGCATACTTTACTGTCTTGAAACAGAATCTCAACAATTACCTTAGGCTGTTTTTTTAACTCAAAGGTCTTCCAATTATGGCTGTAGCTATGAGTATTAACTACCATACCAGCAAGAATTGTTTTAGATATTTACAAGAAAACTATTAGCTGGGATATAGGTATCTGCACCGTAGATTTTGTAAGAGAAAGAAGAATAAAATATTAATAAAATAGAATATGTTAAAAAAATTCAGTTTTGTTGCACATTTCCTGAACAGAAAAAAAATCATGATTTATATACCATATATCCAGGATTATGTGCATAAGCTTATGTGTATTTGTGTGTGTGTGTCTGCACACACATGCACATGCACACACTTGTGCAAGTATCTAACTTATTTCGAAACCTATAGCTTACTATAACTCTTCAAAATAAAATATGTTAACTCACAAAATGTCATGTTTACATGATATTAGTTCAATTTTTAGGGTAGAAACCTAGATGTCAGAAAAGTTAGTATTTTTTTATTTTTATATTATGAAGATAGTTGTATACCCTTGTGTATGTTTGACTTTTTCCCTTTAACATAGAAATGAATAATGGTTTGAAAATTTGGTACTCTTTTTCAAACCTTTTGTTTGATCTTCCTGAGTTTTAAATCAAGGCACCCAGTCCCACTTATCTCCTCATCACCTTGTACTCCGCTTCCATCATTGCAACCACCCCACCAGAATAAGAATCTCATCCTGGAATTTATAATGTCACAGTGTATATCCCACAGTGTGCCCTTTTATCTACACTTCTTTGTTTCCAAGTTGTTCATTTTAATGAGTCTTAAGAGCTCTCTGCCTTCTACTATACTATCAGTACTAATGCATAACTGTAACTCCTCTCAGATATCCTTTTGTTGCCCTTTTTCATGGAGATCCTGTAGTATGGGATCTGTAGGGTGGCCATTTTAATCTACTTCAGCAGTTCACCAATGGGGGTCAATGTTGTGGTGGGGCAATTCAAACCCCAGGATCTGGGCCTGAGAGGGATCGGACTAATCAAACCACCAGCTCTGCCACACTACCACAATCTGGGAGAGATTTCCTGCCCTTCCCAAGCTTCCCTTTCCAAAGTTGCAGCCAACAAGGGGCACAAACAACTTTCATGCTACCATACCCTCAGTGCTCTCTCATTTGTGCCCCTGCCATCAAAGCCAGCTTTTCTGTGCTTCCCAGACAAGGTAGAGGGGTCATACTCTACAGTGCTACAGCAGGTAAGGGATGGAGCCAGGTCTCTAATTCTCACTCCCTCTGAGCATGCTCACCAGTAACCCCCCAAACCAGGGCCAACTCCCTCCCTGCTGCTCAGATGAGGTGCATGGCCTAATCTCCCAAGTGCTGCAAGAGGTGATTGGGCTCATGACCCCATCAGGGACAGCTCACTTGCCAAGGGTGGTGAGGGCAGAAGGGATAGAAGGGGTCTTTCCTTTGTCCAAACCACTGCACATCAAACAAGAGGCAGGACCAGGTACCCATGCCCATGCCCACCAGGCACCTCATCAGAAAGCCCCAAATCTAGGGCCAGCTCTACTCTGCTGCTCAATCAAGGAAGGCTGTCACTAGAGGCAGGTTTTGAGATCATATATGCTCATGTCTGGCCAGTGTGTAGACAGCCTCTTTTTGCTGCCTGTGGATGAAGATTTATAGCTCTTGGCTTCATCTCCGGCTCTAACAAAAATCTTCCTGAAAACTACCATGATTCTCGGCAAGACAATAATGAAATTAACCTCTGAAATTGTAAGTCAGCCCCAGCAACGTTCTTTGCTTTATAGGAATTACTGTGGTCATAGTATCTCTTCATAACAACAAAACACAAATTTCGACACCTTCCATCCTTACCCTCCAATTCGTTCTCTAAATTTCTTTCTCACATTCACATTTTATTTTATACTCTATGATAATGATTAAAACGTCCAGGTAATAGTAAATAAACAATAAATTACTAAGATTTCTTTTTATGAATCTATTCAACATTTTATCATTTTTATCATAAATGTAACACTGTTCTTGTTTCGAATACAAATAAAATCTCAAAGAAAAATGAACTGTAATAAGAGGATATTAGCCAAAGAAGTACAGATTTCCTAGGATACAATCCACAGAACTCAACAAACTTAACAACAAGAAGGGTCCAAGTGAGAATGCTTCAATCACACTTGTAAGGGAGAAGAAAGAAATCACACAAGGCACACACACAGAAAGAGAGAGAGAGAGAGAGAGAGAGAGAGAGAGAGAGAGAGAGAGAGAGAGAGAGAGAGAGAGAGAGAGAGAGAGAGAGAGAGAGGGAGAACTAGGTGGGAGATGGGAGGGGAAGGAAAAAATGAACACATTCAGGTATGGGAAGGCAGGAGAGAGGCCGTGAGGGTTAGCAGCTCTCCCAAGTCTGCCTGCCCAGAGCATAGGAGGAACTCTGGCCAGATGTGGGCTATCCTTCCTACCCCTCCTTCCCCTGCCCTCATTAGTTTCCACATATTTGGTGCTAAATATTCATTTTTTATGAAGTCTATGACAATCCTAGAACTAAGGTATCACAAAACTGGTTCATCCTTGTTTTCTGCAATGATCACTTTTCATACTATTAAAAGAGCTGGAGTCCTATTCATCCCTCCATGTTAAAATTAACTAGGTCCTAAGATTGCTGTTTTTACTGACTGCATGTGCTGCTGTTCCCAGTCCATGTCTCCATTTAGAGATCAAAAACCAGCAGCAGCCTTATGACTTGACTAGGACAATTGAGAATCCTGAAATGGGTTACTGGGCCCAACTGGCTAATAAAGAAAAACCACTTGGGATGCCATGATTTCCATATTTAACGTTTGATCTGTGCCGGCTGGCTGATAAGTCATGGCCTGACACCCAACAGACTTTACAACATTCATACACTAAGTAGACTTAGGGAGAATTTTGTATATGTCTGGGAAAAAGAGAATTGTGGCATATGGGGAACCAGAACAATTCTATTATGCTTTTTGGGGTTGTGAAACATCGGGATAGAAGGCATCAATGGAAGATTTTATTACAGTCACCTGACAGGGGAGGGAATCTGAAGTTCAACTAAAGTTCACCAGCCTAGGAAAGCAGGAAAAGGGCTGGGAAACTGGGAAACCTTGGGGCCTCCGATTTTATATTATTGGGGGAAAAAACCTCAAACTCATTTTCACAATTAGGCTCCTGATAAAACCAATAGTAAACCCCCTGAATGTGACTGTAGGACCAAACCGAATTTTGGCAAACACTAAACCTATACCAAGAGGTCTTGCCCTGAAAAACCTATGCCAAAGTCTGTTCTCAAACCAGTGTTTGTTGACCTCCCAGTTCTTCCCCAGCAGGCTCTGCGCCCCCGTAGATCTGCTCTGGTCAAGGATGCTAAAAACCTTTCAGATTTTGACCAGTTCCCAACCAGAGCTAACCATCTTCTGCTGGCTGTGTTATTATGCCAGAAACCCTTTTTATGAAGATGTTGGTTTTATGTCTAAATATAATGAGTCCGAGATAGACACTGTATGCATATGGTCCCAAGAGAAGAACCTTAACCATACAGACCATATCAGGACAGGGGACCTGCCTGGGAAAAGTTCCCTTGTCACATCAACATATTTGTAACCAAAATACCCCCATGGTGTATTCCAAATGGGTTATTTCCCCTGAACAGGCATGGTGGGCCTGTTCAACAGGGTTGACTCTGTGTGTGCATGGAGAGGTTCTTAATTCCCCTACTGCAAAGGAGATCTCTATTCTAGTCCAATTTGTGCCATCCATAACCTATTATTCAGAGGAAATAGTGCTGAAGAACCTAATAGGGCATGTTGGGGGAGACCTCAAAAGACAGAAGAGAGAAACTATTTCCCTAACGTTGGCTATAATTTTGGGAGCAGGGCTACCTAGTGCAGGCACTGGGATAGCAGCTCTAACATTGTAAGAGAATAACTATACAGACTTATATTAGATACAGATCAAGACAGCCAATGCTTAGAAAAATCCATTGCACACCTAGAGTGAAATGTAGATTCCCTGGCTGAGGTAGTTGAACAGAACATACACGGGTTAGACTTTGTGTTCCTGCATCAGGGATCCACTTAGACTTGAACTACTTTTTCTTTCTTTTCTAGATATATTGAATTTTTTGTTATGTTCATTATAGAACAATATGTGAAATGTTCGTAAAAAACATTCCTAAATGTTCCATAACCTTCCCAAACACTGTCTCTACCTGGAGACCAACTGTTTAAGTATATTAGCCTACTAAAAATATTATATATTCAAATCATAAAAAGACTGAAGCTATGGTGACAGCTAGAGGCGTAAATTGCTTCAGAGTAAAATTTTCACACTAAATGGACAACTGTGACCATAGAACAGGCACTGAGTTAACATGTCAGTGGTGGGCATAAATATACCACCTCCTGTTTTAACATGTACACTGTGTTTAAACTGTAAGACAGAATTTGCAACACCTATTCCCTTGTTTGTCTTCCCAATATTTTATTATTGAATAAAGCTTACTTGTTTGAACTTTATTACTTGTCTATTTGGTTGTTATATAGGAGATAGGTTGCCAGGCATATTACTTCTATGACTTCTACCTTTGTGATTGCTAGTCTTAGTTGTTAACTTTACTGAATATTGAATTAACTGAAAGTGAAAAGCACTGGATATAAGTGATTTTTGGTTCATTGCCTCATTTGAGGTCTAAAAACCTATCCTAACTCTGGGACACATATTCTTGTGCTAGCCTATATAAAGCACATAGAAGACCCCTTTGGTTTTTGCCTGCTTGTCTTCATTCTCACAGGTATGCTTGTTCTTTTGAAGGTTTTAGAGTATATTTCTTTGAGAGCCCAACATATACTGAAGAACATCTGGGAAATTCAGCCTTGTGGACAGAAGATCTATTGGATTCCTTTACTATCTGACCATAGACATCTATTTTTAAATACCTGGGCTGGACCACAGTGTATAAATCCCTCTACAAACACACACACACACACACACACACACACACACACACACACACATAATTATTCCAGTTTTTTTTAAAGAATTTTGACTACCATACCTAAAATCTCTAAAATTAAATTTATCTTCCTATATCCAATTACTTTCATGCTCCTGTTTTGAAGATATTCTAAACTATATCATACTATCAATTTTACTAATTATTTTATTTGTTTATATTTCAAATGTGATCCCCTTCAGCACATTCCCTCCATGAGGCCCCTACCACACTTCCCTCCATTCTCTAAAAGGTTACTCTCCCACCCACCTCTCTAGAATGCAACTTTTCTGGGGACATAAAGCTTCCACAGAACAAGCACACACCCTCATCGCACTGAGGCCAGACAATGCAATCCTCTGCTACATATGTATAGTAGGGGTTATGTAATAGTACATGTATGCTTTTTGGTTGGTGGCTTAGTACCTGAGAATTCTGGGAAATCTAGTTTTTTCATGGTGTTGTTCTTCCAATAGGGTTGTAATTCCCTTCAGTTCCTTCAGTCTTTGATCAAACTCTTCCATAGGGGTTCCTGGGTTTAGACCAATGGTTGGCTGTAAATATCTGCATCTGTCTCAGTCAGTTGATGGCATAGCCTCTTTTAGGACAGTCATGCCATGTTCATGTCTGAAAGCATATCTTGGTCAATTAACAAATGGGACCTTCTGAAACTGAAAAGGTTCTGTAAGGCAAAGGACACTGTCAATAGGACAAAATGGCAACCTAGTAATGGAGAAAAGCTCTTTACTAACCCTACATCTGATCGAGGGCTAATATTCAAAATATACAAAGAATTCAAGAAGCTAGACTCCAAAAAAAAAAAAACAAAACAAAACAAAAAACAAAAAACAACCTAATGAAAAAATGAGCTCTAGAGCTAAACAAAATTCTCAATTTAGGAATCTCAAAAGCCTGAGAAGAACCTAAAGAAATGTTCAAAATCCTCATTTATTGTGAAATAAAAATCAAAACCACGCTGAGATTCCATCCTAAACCAATCAGAATGGTTGAGACCAAAATGTCAGATGAAAATAGCTGCTAGAGCAAATGTAGATAAAAAAGAACACTTTATCTTTGCTAGTGGGATTGCAAAGTGTTTTCCAGATTCCATAATCTGGAAAATATTCTGGCATTTCTTCACAAAATTGGAAATAAGTCTATCTGAATATTCATATATACAACTTCTGGGCATATACCCCAAAATGCTCTACCATATCATGAGTAAACCTTCAGTGTTTACAGCAGCCTTAATTATAATAGCGGGGGTTCAGGGACTATGCCGAACTTAGGAAATTAATCTGAACAGGTAAGAGAGTGCACCACAGAACTGGACAGCTTCTGGGACAGGCGGAGCCACAGAACCGCTGAGGCAGCACGCTTTTCGGGCCATAGAAAGCCAGCCACCCTCCCAACCAAAGGACTGGTATCTGCCTGGTTAGAAAGGCCTCAGCCTCAGGAGCAGCGGATGCCACCTTGGTTCTGGGACGCCACCGAACTTAGGAACTTAGTCTGCACAGGTGAGAGTGTGCACTTCTGGGACCTGCCAAGCAACACAGCTTCTGGAAAATGTCCTGCTTTCGGCCCACTTCTTCAGCCAGGAGGAGGTCCAAACACAAGATAATCTGTGCACCTTCCCTGTAAGAGGAGAGCTTGCCAGCAGAGAGAGCTCTGAGCACTGAAACTCAGAGGAGAGAGTCTGTCTCCCAGGTCTGCTGATAGACGGTAACAGAATCACCAGAAGAACAATCTCTAAACAGAGTCAACTATAACAACTAACTCCAGAGATTACCAAATGGTGAAAGGTAAATGTAGGAATCTTACTAACAGGAACCAAGACCACTCACAATCATCAGAACCCAGCACTCCCACTTCGCCTAGTCCAGGGCACCTCAACACACCTGAAAACCTAGACCCAGATTTAAAAGCATATCTCATAATGATGGTAGAGTACATCAAGAAGGACTTTAATAACTCACTTAAAGAAATACAGGAGAACACTCCTAAAGAGTTACAAGTCCTTAAAGAAAAACAGGAAAACACAATCAAACAGGTAGAAGTCCTTACAGAAAAAGAGGAAAACACATCCAAACAGGTGAAGGAAATGAATAAAACCATACTAGACCTAAAAAGAGAAGTAGACACAATAAAGAAAACTCAAAGTGAGGCAACACTGGAGATAGAAACCCTAGGAAAGAAATCAGGAACCATAGATTTGAGCATCAGCAACAGAATAAAAGACATGGAAGAGAGAATCTCAGGTGCAGACGATCCCATAGAAAACATCGGCACAACAATCAAAGAAAATGGAAAATGCAAAAAGATCCTAACTCAAAATATCCAGGAAATCGAGGACACAATGAGAAGACCAAAACTACGGATAATAGGGGTGGATCAGAATGAAGATTTTCAACTCAAAGGACCAGCAAATATCTTCAACAAAATTATTGAAAAAAACTTCCCAAATCTAAAGAAAGAGATGCCCATGAACATACAAGAAGCCTACAGAACTCCCAATAGACTGGACCAGAAAAGAAATTCCTCCCAACGCATAATAATCAGAACAACAAATGCCTAAATAAAGATAGAATACTAAAAGCAGTAAGGGAAAAAGGTCAAGTAACTTAAAAAGGCAAGTCAATCAGAATTACACCAACTTTTTCACCAGAGACTATGAAAGCCAGAAGAGCCTGGACAGATGTTATACAGACACTAAGAGAACACAAATTCCAGCCAAGGCTACCATACCCAGCTAAACACTCCATTACCATAGATGGAGAAACAAAAGTATTCCACGACAAAAACAAATTCACATATTACCTTTCCACAAATCCAGGCCTTCAAAGGATAATGACAGAAAAAAAAAAACTAGGAAGGGAACCTTGCCCTAGAAAAAACAAGAAGGCTATCCCTCAACAAACCTAAAATAAAACAGCCACAAAAACAGAATGCCTACATTAACAACAAAAATAAGAGGAACCTACAATTACTTTTCCTTAATATCTCTTAATTTCAATGGTCTCAACTCCCCAATAAAAAGATATAGACTAACAAACTGGCTACACAAACAAGACCCAGCATTTTGCTGCTTACAGGAAACTCATCTCAGAGAAAAAGATAGACACTACCTAAGAATGAAAGGCTGAAAAACAATTTCCCAAGGAAATGGTATGAAGAAACAAGCAGGAGTAGTCATCATAATATCTGAGAAGATTGAATTACAACCCTAAGTCATCAAAAAAGACAAGGAGGGGCACTTCATTCTCATCAAAGGTAAAATCCTCCAAAGGAACTCTCAATTCTGAATATCTATGCTCCAAATACACGGGCAGCCACATTCATTAAAGAAACTTTAGTAAAGCTCAAAGCACACATTGCACCTCACACAATAATTGTGGGAGACTTCAACACACTACTTTCACCAATGGACAGATTAAGGAAACATAAAGTAAACAGGTACACAGTGAAACTAACAGAAGTTATGAAACAAATGGATCTGACAGATATCTACAGAACATTTTATCCTAAAACTAAAGGATATACCTTCTTCTCAGCACCTCAAGATACCTTCTCCAAAATTGACCACATAATAGATCACAAAAAAAGGCCTCAACAGATACAAACATATTGAAATTGTCCCATGTATCCTATCAGATCACCATGCACTAAGGCTGATCTTCAATAACAAAATAAATAATAGAAAGCCAACATTCACGTGGAAACTGAACAACACTCTTCTCAATGATATCTTGGTCAAGGATGGAATAAAGAAAGAAATTAAGGATTTCTTAGAGTTGAATGAAAATGAAGCCACCTCATACCCAAACTTATGGGACACAATGAAAGCATTTCTAAGAGGAAAACTCATAGCTCTGAGTGCCTCCAAAAGGAAACTAGAGAGAGCACACATTAGCAGCTTGACAACACACCTAAAAGCTCTAGAACAAAAGGAAGCAAATTCACCCAAGAGGAGTAGATGGCAGGAAATAATGAAACTCAGGGGCAAAATCAACCAAGTGGAAACAAGAAGAACTATTCAGAGAATCAACCAATCGAGGAGCTGGTTCTTTGACAAAATCAACAAGATAGACAAACCCTTAGCCAGACTCACTAAAGGGCACAGGGAAAGCATTCTAATTAATAAAATCTGAAATGAAAAGGGAGACATAACAACAGATCCTGAAGAAATCCAAAAAACCCTCAGTTCCTTCTACAAAAGGCTATACTCAACAAAACTGGAGAACCTGGATGAAATGAAGAAGTGTCTAGACAGATACCAGGTACCAAAGTTGAATCAAGATCAGGTTAATGATCTAAACAGCCCGATATCCCCCAAAGAAATAAAAGCAGTCCTTAATAATCTCCCAACCAAAAAAAAAAAAAAGCCTAGGACGAGATGGGTTTCGTGCAGAGTTCTATCAGACCTTCAAAGAAGATCTACTCCCAGTTCTGCACAAACTGTTCCACAAAATAGAAACAGAAGGTACTCTACCCAACTCATTCTATGAAGCCACAATTACTCTGATACCTAAACCACAAAAAGACCCCACAAAGATAAAGAACTTCAGACCAATATCACTTATAAATATTGATGCAAAAATCCTCAATAAAGTTCTTGCTAACCAAATCCAAGAACACATCAAAACAATCATCCATCCTGACCAAGTAGGTTTCATCTCAGGGACACAGGGATGGTTCAATATACGGAAATCCATCAATGTAATCCAGTATATAACAAACTCAAAAACAATAACCACATGGTCATCTCGTTAGAAGCTGCGAACACATTTGACAAAATCCAACACCCATTCATGATAAAAGTCTTGGAAAAATCAGGAATTCAAGGCCCATACCTAAACATGATAAAAACAATCTACAGCAAACCAGTAGCCAGCATCAAAGTAAATGGTGAAAAGCTTGAAGCAATCCCACTAAAATCAGGGACTAGACAAGGCTGTCCACTCTCTCCCTACATATTCAACATTGTACTTGAAATCCTAGCCAGAGCATTTAGACAACAAAAGGAGATCAAGGTGATACAAATTGGAAAGGAAGAAGTAAAAATATCACTTTTTGCAGATGATATGATAATATGTATACCTGACCCAAAAATTCCACCAGAGAACTCCTAAGCCTGATAAACAGCTTCAGTGATGTAGCTGGATATAAAATTAAATCAATCCAGTCAATGGCCTTTCTCTTCACAAAGGACAAACAGGCTGAGGAAGAAATTAGGGAAACAACACCCTTCTCAATAGCCACAAATAATATAAAATACCTAGGCATGACTCTTAGGAAGTAAAAGATCTGTATGACAAGAACTTCATGCCTCTGAAGAAAGAAATTAAAGAAGATCTCAGAAGATGGAAAGATCTCCCATGCTCATGGATTGGCAGGATCAATATAGTAAAAATGGCTATCTTGCCAAAACAATCTACAGATTCAATGCAATCCCCATCACAATTCCAACTCAATTCGTCAACAAATTAGAAAGAGCAATCAGCAGATTCATCTGGAATAACAAAAAACCTAGGATAGCAAAAACTCTTCTCAAGGATAAAAGAACATCTAGTGGAATCACCATGCCCAACCTAAAGCTGTACTACAGAGCAATTGTGATAAAAACTGCATGGAACTGGTATAGTGACAGACAAGTAGACCAATGGAACAGAATTGAAGACCCAAAGAAAAACCCACACACCTATGGTCACTTGATCTTTGACAAGCAATCTAAAACCATCCAGTGGAAAAAAGAAAGCATTTTCAACAAATGGTACTGGCACAACTGGCTGTTATCATGTTGAAGATTGCGAATTGATCCATTTCTATCTCCTTGTACTAAGATCAAATCTAATTGGATTAAAGAACTCCACATAAAACCAGAGACATTGATACTAATAGAGGAGAAAGTAGGGAAAAGCCTCGAAGATATGGGTACAGGGGAAAAATTCCTGAATAGAACAGCAATGGCTTGTGCTGTAAGATCGAGAATCGATAAATGGGACCTCATAAAATTGCAAAGCTTCTGCAAGGCAAAAGATGCCTTCAATATGACAAAAAGACCACAAACAGATTGGGAAAGGATCTTTACCTATCCCAAATCGGTAAGGGGACTAATATCCAATACATATAAAGAACTCAAGAAGGTAGACTCCATATATTCTAATAACCCCACTAAAAATGGGGCTCAGAACTAAACAAAGAATATGCCCCAGTACAGGGGAACGCCAGGGCCAAAAAGGGGGAGTGGGTGGGTAGGGGAGTTGGGGTTGGTGGCTATGGGGGACTTTTGGTATAGCATTGGAAATGTAAATGAGCTAAATACCTAATAAAAAATGGAAAAGAAAAAAAAGAAAAAATATATATCATAAAATTCTGAAATATATAACCTAAGGTTGCTCTTTAAGTCCTTGAAAAAAAATAAAAACAAAAGTTATAGTAAGAAATAATAAAATCAAAGGCAGACATGAATGTGAACTTGAGCACAGAATAAGGCAACTCAAACAAAAAAATACATTCTTTTAAAAGCTTAAAATAATAAAATCAAATAAAAAGTGTAAAATACAAAAGTGGGTTGTGAGTGGGAGATGCTAGATATACAAATGACATGAGAAAGAGAGACCAAGAGAGACGAAAAAAGGATTTTGGAGCTCTCCCAGGAACAGAAGGAAATTTGGAGATGTACTGTTTCTCTTTGCCCCATACAGGAGACATCCATAATTCTGGTTACATCAAGTTCTCTACCCTCTCTGTATTGTCTGTGTTTGATGCACCAGTCTTTCCATGTGTCAATTCGTGTCTGTTTTTGTTTTGTTGTCTGAACAACTGTTGTTCTGTTTCATGTTGAATAAAAATAGTTAAAACTTAAAAAAAAAAAAAAAAGATTTCTCACCAGAGGAATACCGAATGGCAGAGAAGCACCTGAAAAAATGTTGAACATCCTTAATCATTAGGGAAATGCAAATCAAAACAACGCTGAGATTCCACCTTCACACCAGTCAGAATGGCTAAGATGAAAAATTCAGGTGACAGCAGATGCTGGTGAGGATGTGGAGAAAGAGGAACACTCCTACATTGTTGGTGGGATTGCAAGCTTGTACAACCACTCTGGAAATCAGTCTGGCGGTTCCTCAGAAAATTGGACCTATTACCACCAGAAGATCCAGCAATACCTCTTCTGGGCATATATCCAGAAGATGTCCCAACTGGTAAATAGGACATATGCTCCACTATGTTAATAGCAGCCTTATTTATAATAGCCAGAAGCTGGAAAGAACCCAGATGCCCCTCAACAGAGGAATGGATACAGAAAATGTGTTACATTTACACAATGGAGTACTACACAACTATTAAAGAGAATGTGAGTTTCCTTCATTCGGATTCCAGATTTGGAGTATAGGGGATGTGATTACTTGGCATTATTCTATTTTAATTCATTCATTCATTCACTCAACCCTGTCCACCTTCTTATTATTACACATCCCATATCTACTGACCATCCACTGTATCCAAGAGCATGTCCCCAAGCCACCTGATCTCTAAACACCCAGGGGCCTCTAGCCTCTTGAGACCTCAGTGCATCATCTCTGATTGAACAGAGATCAATTTTTTTTTCAGTGTATATTTTGGGGATAATCTAATAGTTGGTATATGCTGCCTGTTTGGTGGTCTATCATTTGGGAGAATTCTGGTCCAGAATAATTGAGACAGCAGGTCCTCCTAAAGGGATACTCTCCTCTTCAGCCTCCTTCAGTCTTTCTCCAATTCCCCAATGGTTCAGCAGATTCTGTCCATTGGTTGGTTGCAGACATATGCATCTGATTGTTTCAACTGCTCATTAGGTCTTCAGAAGTGCATTCATGCTAGTATTCACATTACAATTATGTGAATTCAGAAGCCAGCAGAGTTCGTGGACTGCAAGCAGGTCTTCTGAAAAAGCAATGCATGATATAATTACCTGAATTTTCTGTCAGTGCTCTTCAATATTGTGTCTACGTGATGCAATATTCCACTCTCTTTCTCTATCTCTGTCTCTGTCCCTCTCTGTCTCTGTCTTTCTCTGTCTCTTTGTCTCTCTCTCTCTCTGTCTCTCTGTCTCTGTCTCTGTCTCTCTCTCTCTCTCTCTCTCTCTCTCTGTCTCTCTCAATATCTATTCCTCTAACACTCAGTATGACTAATGATTCTCTTATCTTCTCTTCTACAAAGGGGATGGTATTTTAATGTCATCTGCAAATTGTTATTCTGAATCGGAGTAGGGAAAGGACACTTTAAATCTGTTGTTACACCCAAGAGCATGGCTTTTAAAACCTGGTGAATCAGTAGAAGATGAGACAATGTATAGAAGAGGTTGCTTCTTTTGCTTTGGTTTGGTTTAGCTTTGTTTATTTCTGTTACACGCAATCATTAGAAGAAACTCTGAGAAATACTGCCTAATGCAAATTTCCTGAAGGCAAATAGGTACCTCAGAACCAAAATTATATTTCTCAGTTACAATATATAATATATATTATTAGAGATATTTTTTTCATTAAACCTTGAACAGAATTTTTCTCTGATCTTAACAAAATTGCAAAGTACATGGGGGATAAAGGTGCACACTCTCAGGTGTGCATGGAATGACAATATGTTGAAGACCTTATTAGCCTCCATGTCCTTACCCTATGTGCCATCTTGGAAAACAAATATACCCTAGCCAATGCAGAACACCAGCGTGCTGAAAGTCAAGAAAATGGCTTACTTGAATATGCCAGGGAGATTTCTAACCAAAATGTCACTGTGTATATCTTTAACACGCGGTAGACCTGGTATTGCAAGAGACAGTAAAGGGCAGTAACATTGGTGCACTCTAGGATATGGGCCTGTTCTAAGTGTACATCAATAACAACAAAGAGAACGAAAATTTGCAGCCTACTTGCATAAAGGATATAGATATATCTATCTATCTATAGATTAGATAGATAGAAAGATAGATAGATAGATAGTTATAATAAATACACAATGATACACACACACATACATATATATTATATATAATATAACACTTATAAGCATATACATATAATGCATATATACACATATCCATCTGTTAAACAAATATGATATATGATATTTGTGCACAGCAAGATTTCAGTTTCATAATGATGATCATCTTTACATATAATCAAATGAATCTGACTTTTTTGTCTACTTCAATCTAATTTATATCACTCTTCATATATTAGAAACTCTTGATACATTTTAATAAATATCAGTAATACTACTGCTGAATATAGAAAGGTTTGTTCCATTTTCTCTTCATTTTTGTCTTGCTTATATTGTTTAATTTCATATCCCATGTTATCTCCTGTTTTAGATTTCCCCCTGGAAATCCCTCATCTGACCACCTCACCTGCCTCCGAACCTGTGCTGTCCCATCAATTCACCCACTCCATTTCTATACTAGAAAATCCTACCGCCTGATTTTACTGGACTTAAGATCAGTTATCTACTTTCTCATTCACAAATGCTATCTCTGTGAGATGTAAACTTTACTGTTGTATAGTAAATTTGATATTGGTAAATTATCATGTCAAGAAAAACTAACTACAATCAAGCAGGATTGGTCCAACAGATTGTATATGTTCAGCAAGTTTACCCCATTCACTAGGTATTATGCCCAATGCAACAAGTTTAAGAAATGTTCCTGACCCAAATAGCAGCTGAAAGAGTCAGATGCAAACACTTGCACCCAACCAATGTCTTGAAGCAGTTGAACAGTATTGTTGAATTAACTAAGTTTAAAAGATGGTGAAGAGGAGGGCAGCCCTGTAGAAGGACCAACAGTCTCAATTAACTTGCTCCCCCAAGATGCCTAAAACTCTGGACAACCAAGGAGACAAAATATGCCTGCTGATATGAGGCCTCCAACACACATACAGAAGTGGATTGCTGGGTGTGTGTTCCATCTGAATAGATGCACCTAATTTTCAAGAGAATGGAAGTTCCAGGGGGTTTAGATTTCTGGTAGTTTAGAGGTGAGGTGTGGAGACATTTTTGTGGAGAGTATGAGGTGTGAAGGAGGTATGGGATGTGGAACAATTGGAGGGTAGATAGGGTGGGGAATAAAATCTGGATTGTAAATAGAAATAATTATAAAGAAAGAAAAAAAAAGTTATTGCAATTGCACTGAATTGTGGAATATTAGTGGAGAGTGGTGTGTTCAAGGGTTTTATTTCCTTTTCTCTATAAAAATGCATTCATGGAAAGCAAGTATTAAGATTTTTAAGGATCCAGGACTATTTTGGCAACTGTTCAGAGAATGTTCTGCCAATGCTGAATATCTGAGTTCTGTTCCTCTATCGTCGTCTGCTATTTCATAACTGTTTTTGTGTCCCTTAAACTGCAGTTTGAATATCAAGACGTTCTTTGCAAACATGACATCTTCAATCCAGTTTCAATGAGTAAAATGTGGATTTTAATGCAGGATGTATTCCTTAAAGGGATGTTTCTGTGGAGACTAACATGAAGAGACATTTTTTTTAAATGATGATGCATTTTAGACCAAATTCTCATGCTGTTGATGGATGAATGTGAAGGATTTAGTGTAGCTGCAAACATACACTTATCTTTTTGGAAATGTTATTTTCTAGGATGTAGTAAAATCAAAATGTTGCCTCCATTTTCATCTATTTAGAATTTTCAGAGTCCAGGACCTCAATCTGATCCGGAAAATGAGGCCAGATTATCATAAAAATTGAATACATGATAATATCAGTTTTAACATTTTCTTTCCTAACAAAATGATAATTGCTTGTTGACATATTTACAAACTTTCTTTATTTTATTCTGTTTTTGTTTACATTCCTTTATCGTATTTTTACAGTGGAGTAGTTATCCCAGTCTCAGCCTGCACCCTGACTTCCTCATCACATACCTCTGCCCTCATCAGCAATAGGATATCCACACATCCCAACCCCCACATATTCCCAATGCCTCAACTTTCTCTGGTGTTTAGGTGTATCTTCTTCCATTGAGGCCAGGTCAGGCAATCCTTTCTGTATATGTGTCAGGGTCTCATATCCGCTGGTGTATGCATCCTAGTTAGTGGCATATTATCTAAGAGATCTTAGTTGTCCAGAGTAGCTGACAGTGATGTTGGTCATTCTATTGGTCACACTCCTCAGCTTCTTCCAACTAGCTCCTTATTTCAAAAACAGGGTTCTTCAAATTCTGTCAATTGTTGGATAAGATATGTGTATATTTGAAAGCAGAAAAAAAAAAGAATGATTTCACCTTAGAATACAGAGCCATATTTTGGAGAACACTGAAAAAAACAGAGAGTATTCTCTCATGAATATGTTCCTACTGGAAATAAGAAAAAGTGTTCTTATTTCATATTTGTTGATTCTTTAGGTTGATTTTTTTTCTCTGATACTTTTATTTAGAGCCCTATTTGACCTGGGACTTAATTTCTATGCAAGGTCATAGATTCAATTGCCAAATCCAATTTAATTGGAAAATAGCAGGACAGAAATCTTCATGAAAAAAAATGATGAATAACATTGAAATAAAAATTTGAGAACTTTATTTCTTCCAAAGGAAACAAGAAAGTAAATGAGTAAAGATTTTATGGAGAATGTACATTAGATTGGTGGATAAATATTTCTAGACATCACTGGATGAATAAATGTGAATTATTCCAAAACAAGATAAATGCAGTGTAAGTCAATAATTTAAAGAGATGTACCAAATTAATATTTGACAGTATTCCTGAGCTATGTGTTCAGATATATGACTTCTATCTGACACCTTGGATAGAATTTAAGTCTGGTCTTATTTCAATGATGTAGATCTTGGGTGTAAAGATGCATCCAAGCATCCCTGCACTGGATGCCAAGATTGAGAAGACCTCTACAGCAGCCATGACCATGCCCTTAGTCCTATGTGAGTCATGGAGGAAGGTGACATAAACACTGCAGAATCCTAGCACGACAAAGGTCAGGAACTTGGCTTCATTAAATGTTTCAGGAAAATTCTTTGCCACGAAATCCACAGTGAAGCTTCCAAGGGCAAGGCAGGTCAAGTATCCCAAAATTCAGTAGAATGCAGTAACTGAACCCTTGATGCACAAAATGATTATCATTATCATCAATATCAACAAATATCAATATCAACAAAAGGAGGAGAAACTGAGAGCCAGATTGCCCACAGAATACATTGATATGGAACATATCAGAAGGATGTATTTCATTGAACCTGATAAAAGGAGGTTCCTTAAACCTCTTCCAGGTTCTGTGATTATGAAAGCCAAACTACAATGATTGTTTTGGCAAGCAATGTGGAAACAGACACCATGAATACAATTCAAAAAGTGATTTGTTGTAAGGCTACATTTTTTTCTGTTAGGAAGACCAATGAAGAAAAAGGAGCATGAGAAAATGGAACATGAGTGACATGAGTAGCTGATGAGAAATGTGGAAAGACATAGAGGAAGGACAGGAAGCAAGTTAGAGAGTAAGAAAGGTTAAAGCTTAGAGAAAGAGGTGAAAGCTTAGAGAGAGTAAGGATTGTAAAAGTTGAGAGAGAGAGAGAGAGAGAGAGAGAGAGAGAGAGAGAGAGAGAGAGAGAGAGGGAAGGAGGGAGGGAGGGAGGGAGAGAGAGAGAGAGAGAGAGAAGAGAGAGACAGAGAGAAAGAGAGAAAGAGGAAGACACTGAGGTAGGGCCAAGTAGCCTCTCATATATTGGGCTTGCTATCTTGCTGTTGCTAGGTAACTGGAAGGAATCTAACCTGAAGATCAGAAGCTTTGGTCATTTTGTATATAACTTCTAGCCATTACCCTATCCTGAGCAGGGGTGCCTGTGGGTTGGGTAAATTCACCAGGGGCCAGTGTTCCAGAAGTACTGAGGAAATGCCTTCCTTCCCATGTAAGTGAAAATTACGACCCATTAGGTTTCATCAGGTTTAAGGACTTCAGCATGACTGGAGACCAGGCATTTGGTACATAGCCCAATGCCCCAAGCTCAATGATCAAATTTAACTCTAGCATCCAGAGTTTGTGGTTTCTCAGCAAAACAACAGCACAGACGATGTGAGTTTGAAACTCTGGAGACTTCCACCATATGAAATCAAGGCATGGAGGTTGGGTTTGGTAAAATGATCTAGAAGAAATCTGTAAAACAGTGAAAGGACAATTGAAAAGACTCATATGGAAAAGATCAGTAACAGGGAATGCCTCAGGAGACCATCCTTGTATTCATAGCTTGGCAAGACAAAATTCAAATGACCAATAGTACTGGAGGAGAGTCTGTGAATGCATCAGGGAGGGGAGAGTAAGTGTTAGGAGGGAGGGTGAGATAGATAAAAAAGTAGAAGGAGAAAAAGAAATAGAACGAGAAGGGAAAGTAGAAGGAGAAGAATATGGAGAGGGAGAACAGAAGAAGGAAGGAAAGAGGAAGGGGTGGAGCAGGATGACAAGGAGAAAGAGATGGAAGAAGAACAAAAAAAGAAGAGGAAAATGAAAAAGAAGGAGCAGGAGGGGAGAAGGAGAAGGAGAAAAGGAGAAGGTGAAATAAGGAGGAGAGAAGGAGAGAAGAAGAAGGAGAGAGGAGGAAGAGATGGGGAAGGAGAAAAAGTAGAAGATGTGGAAGAAGAACTAAAAGAAGAAAGAGGGAGAGAGGAAAAAGATTGAGAAGGAAGAAGAAAGAAGGAGAAGAAAGAAGAAAGAAGAAAGAAAAGTAGAAGAAAAAAAGAAGAAGGAGAAGGAGGAGGAGGAAGAGGAGGAGAAAAGAGAAGGAGAAGGCAAAGAAGGAGAAGAAGTAGAAGGAGGAGAAGGAGAACAAGGAGAAGAAATGAGAAGAGATGAGAGGTATAGTTAGGCAGACACAGACAGAGAAACACAGACACAGAGAGAGAATCGTGCACATAAACATTCACACAGAGACACACAAGTAGGCACAGAGACAGAGAAAAATATACATATAAAGAGAGACATGCACAGAGACATTCACAGAGATACACACATTTACACATCTTAATTAAGAAGTATTTACAAAAATATATCTATGAAATTACAAGGATATTAAGTACTAAATTATGTGAGCATTGAGGAGGAATGAGATCCAAACAAATTTTGCAAGTCCTGCAACGTTCTGCATGTTTCCACACAGCTTTAGCTGTGGGAGTATCAGTTATAGGGCTGTAACTTTTGTTTTTTTCATTTATAATTTACTGTGAATCTCCTTTCTCCACCATTCAATATGGTCAGTAGTTTCCATGTCGAAGGACTTTCCAATGCATGGCATCTAGTGAGAAAGAGAAAACAATTTAAAAAAAAAAAGGAGTCTCTATGCTAGAGCCAACTGTACAAACAATTTGTAGTTATTCTCCAAATGCAGGGCTCAAAGAACTCAGAGGCTCCTCTAGCTTTTACACAGATCTTAAGTTTGGTCCCCCAGCATCACTGAGAACCTATTGACAATTCTCACTCAGGTCATAAAGCTATGGAGCATTCCAATGTATTGATTTCCAGAGAAAAAGACATTTGGAAGCTTATCTCCCTAAAAGTGAAGATTGCGCTGAAAATTATGAAAAGTGAGAATAATTTTAAATATGAAAAAACATTCCACACACACACATTAAAATAATACATGTAGGCAAAATTGACAGCAATCTATATGACACAATACCCACATACACAAAACTAACACACCGACACACACCCAGAGACAGAGAGAGAGAGAGAGAGAGAGAGAGAGAGAGAGAGAGAGAGAGAGAATGAGAGAGAGAGAGAGAGATGGAGGGAGGGAGTGAGGGAAGGAGGGAAGGAGGGGGAGGGGAGAGGGAGAGGGGAAGGGGCAGGGGGAGAGGTGGAGAGACATATGTATACTTACAATACTTTTTTTTTTAGTCAAGTTGTCAAAACTGACACAATCAATGTACAGGAAGAGATGTATATGGCAAACACTGGGGACAGACTGTCATGATAAGGACAGCATAGGAGGAAACAACAAGATGATCTGTGGCATTCAGAGCCTGAATGGGCCCTTCTACATTTGGTTGGATTTAGAATCCAAGATTTAGTTCAGAACCAGCCAGCTCCCTCCTTCTTGTCCCAGTGATCTACTTCTGCTGGGGCACAGTCACAAAGGTTCCACAACATTTCTAGACAGTTTTCCCAGTTTTAGACAACTGGGACTGTGGGAGATATAACTCCCCCCCAATCTTAATTAAACTAAGCCACACAAATGCAAAATATTTTTGAAAACAGTTTAATTTCAATTTTGGAAAGAGAACAGAGAGCTCTACAATGATATGGACTGAATTAGTCTTTAGGTTCCATTGTGCACCCTAAATTAAATATAGTGTAAAAGATTCTGTTTTCTATGTTGCAAGTGAGGGCTGAAAACAACACACTTATGGAGATAAAAAGCAAAAAAAAAAACTGGGATATATAGTAACAATTCTAACTGACAGTGTGAAAAACAATGTATTTATACATGTTAACTGTCCTATTGACCACAGTGTCATTCATCATTGTGTTAGGGGATCCAATCTAGTGATTAATCATCAGGGTTTGACAGTAAAATCTTTAGGCTCAATACACCAGACATTAGCTGGAAAATGATTTACAAGAATGTAATGACCTTTGGTATCTTCTCTGTGAATCTGTTGTATGGATGCCCTGTCGTTGGTTGTTTTAGTTGTTAGTGTTGTTTTAAAATAGAAATATTGAATGCAAAAGCAAGTTGCAGGAGCCCAAAATGTCTTTGCATCCTCTCTTTCTCCTTCCCATAACTTTCTAATTTTCCCAATCCCCATATTCATTCAAAATACAGAATTTCAAAAAATAAAGAAACTCATTCATCATCTTTACTTTGTGCTTGCATGCTGGTTGCAATTATCTTCTAAGCATTAAAAATCAGGCTAACATACTGCCTATGTTCAATAGGGTTTCATTGATGTGAAGCTACATCATGACTCAAGAAACACTTATAGGGAAAATTTAATTGAGGTTGTCTTACAGTTTCTGAGGGTCAGTACATTATTATCTTGATAGGAAGCATGGCAGCATCCAGGAAGATTCGGTGCTGGGGAAGGAACTAATTGGTCTATATCTTAGTCTGAAGGCAACCAGGAGGAAGTTTGTGGCCATAGGTAGCAAGGAAGAGGATCGATTTTTATCACTGAGCAGAGATTGTGCACTACATAAAAGCAAGCCTACACAATGATACACTTCCTCAAACAAGCCAACACCTTGTAATAGTGCCACATCCCATGGGCAAAAGATATTCTAATCAACACACTGCGTCATAGGACATAAAGAAAGATACTGCATGATTGCATTCCTCTAGTCACAAGTGCTACATACCTACACGTTAATATGCACACACACACACACACCCACACACACACACACACACACACACACACACATAAACACACAAACACACAAACACACACACACACACACACACACACACACACAAATGCCTATCTGATATGCATAATAATAATGTGCAGTCTCGGGTCCTTTGCGATTGGATTGGACCAGGTGCTGTGTTCCACTCACCAGAGGTCTTAGGATCCCGTGGTGGATCCTGTGTGTGTCCTTGGGGGTGTCCAGAGACACCCCTGGCAAGGGACCACGGTGTTCCCTTGATGTACTTCTGTTGTCCAATTGCTCTGGCTAGGATTTCAAGTGCTATATTGAACAGATAGGAAGAAAGTGGGCAGGCTTGTCTAGTCCCTGATTTTATTCGGATTGGTTTTAGTTTCTCTCCATTTAGTTTGATGTTGACTACTGGTTTGCTATATATTGCTTTTATTATGTTTAAGTATGGGCCTTGAATTCCTGATCTTTCCTTGATTTTTATCATGAATGGGTGTTGGATTTGTTTAAATGATTTCTCAGCATCTAACGAGATGATTATGTGGTTTTTGTTTTTGAGTTTCTTATGTAGTGGATTACGTTGATGTGTTTCCTTATATTAAACTATCCCTACATCCCTGGGATGAAGCCTACTTGATCATTATTGATGATCTTTGTGATATGTTCTTGGATTCAGTTTGCATGGACTTTATTAAATATTTTTGCATCGATATTCATAAGGGAAATTGGTCTGAAGTCTTCTATTTTGTTGGGAATTTATGTGGTTTAGTTATCAGAGTAATTGTGGCTTCTATAGAATTAATTGAATAGAGTACCTTCAGTTTCTATTTTATGAAATAGTTTCGGGACAGTTGGAATTAGTTCTTTTTTGAAGGTCTGATAGAACTCTGCACTAAACCCATGTGGGCTGTCCTGGGCATTATTTGGTTGGGAGATTATTAGTGACTGCTTCTATTTCTTTAGAGGGGTATGGGGCTGTTTAGATCTTTATTCTGATCTGGATTTAACTTTGGTATCTGATTTCTGTCTAGAAAATAGTCCATTTTGTTCAAGTTTTCCAGTTTTGTTTAGTATAGCCTTTTGTAGTAGTATCTGATGATGTCTTGGTTTTCCACAAGTTCTGGTCTTATGTCTCCCTTTTCTTTTCTAATCTTGTTATTTAGGATACTATCCCTGTGCCCTCTAGTTCGTCTTGCTAATAGTTTATCTATCTTGATACTATTTTCAAAGAACAGGCTCCTGGTTTGGTTGATACTTTGAATAGTTCTTTTTGTTCCCACTGGTTGATTCCAGCCCCGAGTTTGATTATTTTCTGCTATCTACTCCCCCTTGTAAATTTGCCTCCTTTTGTTCTAGAGCTTTTAGGTGTGCTGTCAAGCTCTTACTGTGTGCTCTGTCTGGTTTCTTTGTGGTGGCATTCAGAGCTGTTGGTTTTCTTTGTGGGACTACATTCATTGTGTCCCATAAGTTTGGGTTTATTGTCCCTTCATTTTCATTAAACTCTAAAAAGTGTTTAATTTCTTCTTTATTTCTTCCTTGACCAAGTTATCATTGAGTAGAGTGTTGATCAGTTTTCACGTGAATGTTGGCTTTCTATTATTTATGTTGTTATTGAAGATCAGCTTTCGTCCATGGTGATGTGATAGGGTGTATGGGATACTTTCAATATTTTTGTTGAGTCCTGTTTTGTGACTGATTATATGTTCTATTGTGGAGAAGATACCATGCTGTGTTGAGAAGAAGTTATATCCTTTTGTTTTAGGGTAAATGTTCTGTAGATATCTATTAAATCCATTTGTTTCATAACTTCTGTTATCTTCAATGTATCTCTGTTTAGAGTCTATTTCCAGGATCTTTCTATTGATAAGAGTGGGTTACTGAAGTTTTCCACTATTATGGTGTGCAGTGCAATGAGTGATTTGAGCTTTACTAAAGTTTCTTTAATGAATGTGGATGCCTTTGCATTTGGAGCATAGATATTCAGAATTGAGGGTTCATCTTGGAAGATTTTACCTTTCATGAGCATTAATTGTCCCTCTTGTCTTTTTTGATATCTTTGGGTTGGAAATTGATTTTATTCTATATTAGAATGGCTACTCCATCTTATTTCTTCAGACCATTTGCTTGGAAAATTATTTTCCAGCCTTTTACTATGAGGTAGAATCTGGTTTTTTACCTGAGGTGGGTTTCTTTTATGCAGCAAAATGTTGTGTATTGTTTATATAGCCAGTCTGTTAGTCTATTTGTTTTTATTGCTGAATTGATTCCACATTAAGGCAACTTCAGAACAACTCCTCTTATGTATATCAATGCAAAAATACTCAATAAAATTCTCCCCAAACTAAAAGGGCTATTAGGTTCTTTACTGAGAGTCAAAATTGCAATGAGAACTTCCAGTTTTCCAAATGTCTCTGACTAATTGCTCTTTGAAAGTAACTAGGCTTTCTCCTACTCAGAGCACATTACAAGAGGTTGTATAACAATTAACCAAAGGTCATCAGAAGGGAACTAATGATTTATTATAGGTTCTAGGGTAAAAGATAAAATATTGATTGGGTTTACCTACACAAAACTTCACTAACATCTTAGTTATGGTTTGATACCTTCAGTGAACCTGTTGATTTGAGACAGTTGTTGAACTTTGTAGCATGTGGTCATGTATTCTGAAATATGTATAAGTGCTGAGGACAAAGAGATGAGGAAAATCGAGAGAAAAGATTTTTTTTTTGCCTTCCTCCACTTAGACTATTTTTTTTTCCTTTTGCCCACTTAGAAGAATTTTTCCCTTTCCCCACTTAGGATCTTTCTGCTTTTCCCCTTATATAACTTTCATAGGAAATTTTTTATAACTTAGTAATAACTTCTATAATCACTTCTCTAAATTCCTTCTCTTCCAGTGACATCTGGTTAGTAGGCTCAAAATTAGAGCCCAGCAATTCCTGCTGAGCTAGAAAAAAGGCTGCATTGCTTAATCCTCCTCTTAGGCTACAGGTGTTAATCACCTAAGCCAGCCTACCCTCAGAAAGACCTAGTACGTTTTAGAAGTTATCATCAGCATTTCAGTACAATGAGAGAGCTAGAAAGCCCTGGGACACTTAGATTTTAAAGGCATTGCCAGGGTCCTACTCTGTGATTCCACTGCTATCTTGGCTCAGAGCAATCCTGGACCTCAAACTCTACTATAGAGAAGAAGTGATTAAAAAAAAAACTACATGGTATTGATACAGAGACTGACAGAAGAATCAGTGGACTAGAACTGAAGATCCAGAAAGAAAACCAAATATTTATGGACACTAGATTTTTGACAAAGAACCAAAAAAAAAAAAAAGAAAAAAAAAACGATGGAAAAAAGAAAGGATTTTCAATAAATGGTGATGTTCTAATTTGTAGTCTGTATGTTGAAAAATAAAAATAAATCCATACTTATCACCTTGCACAAAGCTCAGTTTCAAATTGAACACGATTATCAACATAAAATATGATACACTGAATCTAATAGAAGATAAACTCATTGACACAGAGAGGGAAATGTCCTAAACACATATCCCATGGTTCATGCTCTAAGATCAACAATTCATAAATGTAAAATAATAAACTATTTTAGATCATCTCCCCATTAATGTAACAATCACTGTAGTCATCAAATGGTTTCCATGTAAGATTTGAGGCAATTACCATATTAACCATTTTTTTTTTAATTTGGTTGGTTACTTGTTTGGGGGGTATTCAATTTGAAATGAACAGGAGATCTTTTCCTGCCTGCGAACAACGTGGAGGGAGCTGCCATTTTGAGTCAGTTCAGGAAACAGATAGCTACTACAGATAATAAATAAATAAATACTCCAAATGAAGGCAATTTTTAAACCTTTCATAGCATGGCAAAAAACATTTTAGTCATTTACAGACCAAAAGCTAGAACCTCTTTGTAGTGTGGGCATTGGGCTTAGCAGCCTAGTCTCAGTATACTAACATACTTGGAAATTATCATAAAAAAATACACTGAATAGTTTCTCTTTAGATCTTTAAAAACCTCAGAAATACTTATCAAAATAACAGACTATAATAAATTCAACAGAATAAGTTTCATTTTCTTTCAACAAAAATTTAGGCTTTTTATAATAATAAATATTTGCTATGAGTAATTCTAGCTCATTTGGTCATAAATATATATGTTTTTAGGAAAACAATTCTAAAAACTTAAAATTTATGTTTTGTATTATTATGTATAACATTGGCAAATTAGATAAGACATGCTCATTCATGTTAAACTCATAAATCTACTCCTATTTATTGAATCTTTTAAAAATCAGACACCTCCCTAGGCAAGATCTTAAACTAATGTTCCCACTTATGCCATGACATTTTTAGCAGATATTTAAATGTATTAACTAACCTACTAATGAGTAGAAATCTGAAAGACCAGAATCTCTGTTACCTTTCACATAATGACTCTATTCAATGTAAACTATGACTACAATTAGAAAAATACCCAAATCCTAAAGTCAAATCCTCACCTCTTTTATCAGTCATAGAAAATATTTTAATAGCTATGGTACTGTAATCTGTAATCCCAGCACTTGGCAGTTGAATGCAGGAGGATCAAGGCCTTTGACTGTCCATAGCTACATAGCGAGTTTGAGGTCAGCATGAGTAATGTAGGACTGTCTCAAATAAACCTGTCCCCTACAAATCAAACAGAAATCTAATGTTAGTATAAAGATATAAAAAAGTAAATATTTCTGTCACTTCAGTAGGAAAATGTTGACCAGAAATACTACAATAAATGTACAATTGGAATTTTTTTACTATATTTTTGAAGGGAAAACTATTGAAATCTGGATATCCATAGAGTTCCCTCTTTAGAACATTATCCTGACAGCATATATCCCAGAACTGGTAAGAAGCAAGGCTTGGAGAATCACAGGAGTTGCCTTGCCCAGACTTTAGAGATGGCAGCAAATAACTGTAAGTATCACCTGTTTTTTTAGACTGAGGAAGTGCAATTGATGATAACATGTTCCAATATAATAATAGAAAAACAAACAAACAAACAAATAAAAAACTATTATTTCTGCTTTAGATCTTGGCAGGGCCATTCTAGCCCCAACGTTTGACAAAAGCACAACACAGCTCAGAAAATTGTTTTGATGACATCAACAATTGTCAGACTTAAAATCTATCTATGTGCTTCAAACTTCTCTCATCTTCTGGGGTTATACATGGTGGTATTTATGAGACCTCTAAATGATCCCTAGGATTAGGAGCATAGTGTGTAGAGTTGGGAGTGGATATATAGACTGGAGAGATAAAATGGGAAGCATGGTGATCCTTGGATTGCCTCTGCCACATAACTTTACAGTTGTGGTAATAGATTCAGTGCAGATTGCCAATACCTTCTATGAGCACTACCCTAGCACACAGTACAGTGCTTTCTATTCTTTTTCCGGGCTTTTGCCTGTGAGAGGGAATGTAGCTTGGATACTACTGGTTGGTGTGTGGAAGATAAAAATCATTGGATCAGTTCAAAGCTATGGGAGCTGCCAGTTAATAGGCTAAGCTTCAGACTACATTCTTCCAATGGATAACTAGGGTCCAGTCTAGATGAATTTCTGGATCACCAGGATATATGAATAGCATGCAGTATTCTAGAGTAGTATCCAGCTTAATGATACTTCTGTTGCTCTTGTGTCTTTCCCTCTTCTGTATCCCCCAAGTTCATTCCGCTTTATTGGCATGACTCACAAATGAGCATTTGTGTATTAACCTGTGATATATGAGAGGAGTTGTCTGAATAGAGATGAAATATTGAGTCATGGCAAACACAACTGTGGAAATGGAAACCATCCAGGGGCAAATGTTGTAAAATTAACATAGTCTGTGAAAGAAAAATTCTTTTGCTTTCAGAAGGAGAGTGAATGAAGTTTTTCACTAAGCTGGAAGGGGGCTAGTAAAGACCTTTTTTAACTGGAGAATTTAATAAGAATTAACCAAAACCCAGGTGCAATTATTCTTACAGGAGTGAACTGGATAGATGGGTAGAGTTTGGCTAGTATAAGATACTTGATTTAATGACTTTTGAGGTCCTTTTTCGAAATCATGATCAATAAATTCTGCCCTCTGTGACATTTCTACTATATTTGTTTGAAAGATGAATGAACTAGGATACATAGATATAACTTTATATTATAGTTCTTGAACTTTCATGATGTGACAATTAAATCTGTATGATCAGGACATATTGTACAGCTCTGCAATAGGCACACATAATCTATAGCTCCTGGGGACATACACACAAATGAACAAACATGACTTTATAGTGTTTCTTGTTTTACGAATGGAATACATTTTATAAATAATCTAAAAGCAATAGGTTCAGTTTCTATGTTCTTAGAGACAGAACCTTAAAGACCCTAAAAACTAAAAAAGAAAAAAGAAGAGAAAAGAAAATAAACTTGAAGCTTTAAATAAACAACAAAACCCTAAAAACAAACAAACAAACAAACAAACAAACATAAATTTTTTGAAAAAATAAAACTAAAAGAACCTAAAACCCTAAAAAAAAAAACAAACAAAAAAATCAAAAAAAAAAAATCTAGATCTCTACAAAGACCCAAAAAAAACAAAAAAATCATTACCACAAACAAACAAACAAACAAGGAAAGAACAACAATAACCACACTAAGCCTTAAAAAAAAAATCTCGCCAAATACACTGAGAACAACCCTAAAATCATTTAAAAAAACGTAAAAAAAAAAACCCTAAAACAATAAAGCAAAACCTAAAACCCTAAAAACGCTAAAATTATTAAACAAACACTAAATGACCGAAAAAAAGTTATTTTTTTAATCTAAAAAAACATTTTTAAAACCCTAAAATTCTATAAATAAGAAAACACAAGAACTCTAAAAAGACCCTAAAAAAATTATAAAACCCTAAAAAAAAATCCAAAACTCTACAAGTCTATATCCCTAATGAGAAAATAAAAAAAAAAAAAAATTAAAAAAAAAAAAAAAGAAAATGAAAAGATACACAACCACCACCCCAACAACTACAAATTTTTCTGTCTTAAAAAATCGCCAAAAACACTGGAAAAAAAATCATTTTACAAACCTTATTTAAAAAAATGCTTAAAACAATTTTTAAAAATTCCTTAATTAAATTAAAAAACAAAACAAAACTAAAAAATAAAGAAAAACCCTTAAATTATAAAACAATCTCAACAACAATAAAAAGACCCAAAAGTACTGTAAAACCCTAAAAAAAAAGTTTTCTTAAAAAGTTCTAAAAACACATCAAAACTCTGAAACTCAAAAAAAAAAAAATTGAAAACCCGCTTAAAAAAGCAAAACAACAAAAACAAACAAACAAACAAACAAAAAACAACAACAACAAAAAACCTACAATACCCTGAAACACTAACTAAAATCCTGAGACTATAAAAACAATCCTACCCCCCCCCCAAAAGGCTTACAAAACCCTGAAACATTAACTAAAATCCTAAGATATAAAAATAATCCTAAACCCATAAAAAAAAGCAAATACACACACAAGAAAAGAAAGAACCCTTACAAAATTCTAAAACCCTATAAAACACTAAAAGTATAAAAAGAAACAAAAACAAAACAAAACAAAACAAAACAAGAAGATCAAAAACACACAAAAACCACAATTATCCTAAAATTATTCATAAACCCTAAAAAGCCCTAAACCCCTGAAATACCTTAAATTTCTAGGAGAAATCAAGATCTAAAATAAATAAATAAATAAATAAATAAATAAATAAATAAATAAATAAATAAATAAATAAATAAATAAATAAATAAATAAATAAATAAATACATAAATACATAAATAAATACATAAATAAATACATAAATAAATACATAAATAAATACATAAATAAATACATAAATAAATACATAAATAAATACATAAATAAATACATAAATAAATACATAAATAAATACATAAATAAATACATAAATAAATACATAAATAAATACATAAATAAATACATAAATAAACAAACAAACCTCAACCCTACCAAAAACAAACAAACAAACAAACAAACAAAAAACTTGTAAGGACAAAACAACCTCCCAAATTTAAAACCATTAAAACCCTAAAACTCTAAATAACCCAAAGGGCTTTACCCTCCTGCACCCCCACCAAAAAAAAAAAACCCGAAAACTATAAAATACTAAAAAGCCCGAAAAAAAGCCTAAAACATTAGAAAAAGTAAATAGAAAAAAAATCTAGAATCTTTAAACAAATACTGAAATAGTCCTAAAATCAAAAAAAAAAAAAAAAAAAAAAAAAAAAAAAAGAAAAGAAAAAGAAAATTCTGAAAACACACCTATCAGCTAGGCAGTCATTCAACTTACATAGTTAAGCCTGCTTCTGAATGCTGGTATTAAAGGGGAATAAAACTATACTTGACTCCTTTTTGTTTGTATAATTGTTTTCTAAAAGATTTTTTTCTTTGTGGGTGAGTATATGTGTGTGTGCGTGTGTGTGTGTCTGTGTGTGTGTGTTTGTTGTCCAAAGAGGTCATCAGATCGTCTAGAACTAGAATTGCAGGTGGTTGTGAACAACCATGTGGGTGTTAGAAATTGAACTGTGGTCCTGTGCAAAAGCAATCAGTAGGCCTAAGCAGTGAGCTATCTCCTCAGTCCTTTCTGCTTGCTCTAATCTCTACTTCACTATTCATCTTTCCCAAATATGTCTTTAATTCTTACTTCTTCTGTCTTTTTTTCTGTGATGAATTCTTGTTTGCTTTTCTCTTGTTTCTCCAATTACAGCACCAAGATTCTGCATTTCCTTTTGTTTTGGAAGATTCTCGAGGAATCCTAAATCCAGATTTTAGGGCAGTTATTTAAAATTCTTCCTGGTGATTCTGACAATGGTTTCCTCATTTTTTTTAAGAAATTAGGTATTTTTTCATTTACATTTCCAATACTATCCCAAAAGTCCCCCCATACCCACCTCAACCACACCCCCACCACCACCACCACATCTTGTCCCTGGCATACCCCTGAATTAAGGCATATAAAGTTTGCAAGACTGATGGGGCTCTCTTTCCAATGATAACCAACTAGTCCATCTTCTGATACAACTGCAGCTAGAAACATGAGCTCTGATATGCTGCTAGAAAAATGAGCTCTGGGGGGTTTCTTTAGTTCATATTGTTGTTCCACTTATGGGATTGCAGACCCCTTTAGCTCCTTGGGTACCTTCTCTACCTCCTCCATTTCGGTCCCTGTGATTCATCCAATAGCTGACTGTGAGCATCCACTTCTGTGTTTGCTAGGCCATGGCATAGCCTCACAAGAGACAGCTAAATCTGGGTCCTTCCAGCAAAATCTTGCCAGTGTATGCAATGGTGTCAGTGTTTGGAGGCTGCTTATGGATGGATTAGTGGATTGAAAACCACTAATTTGGACACAATGGGGCTACTGCTGCCAATGTAGACTGTTTATCCAGTGTTGCTGGTCAGAAATCTCCGTACTTTGAAGGCAATGGGTTTTCCCAGAACAGGCTTCTTCTGAGTCCCCAAACATCTGTCAACACCTGTTCACCTTGGTGATGATCACTGATGTATCAAATGACCATACTTAGTAAATTAGAGTAATACAGTTTTCTTTTCCACCCTAGAAAGTGGGGATTCTAAAAATATGTCTACTAGCTAAAAGCAGTGATGGTGCTCTTCCTAGGGTTCCTTATATAGTGTCCTCCTTGGATGTTCCTCTCTGATCTATACTCACCATCTATGCTGCTTCCTCTCATGAACAACACACATGATAACACTCAACACATCTGATCTTCAGTCAGCAGAAATATACTAATTATATTTCCCATATGGCCCAGTTGCTCATGATTATGAGGCATAATCATACATGTTGTATTGCCAAACAAAATGACACTAATTGTCTAGTATATAATGAAGCATATTTTGTATGACTCTTTTCAGGAGTCTGTATATTCAATGATGAACACACCATCAGCAAAGGAGTGAATTCTTGTGAGATGATGTCATCACAGAGGGATCCAATGGGCTAGAAAGAGAAAAGAGAGAGCCAAACTCCCTTTCATAATTAAACCTTTTCTATAACAGCATTATTAAATTATTTTTATATGTAAGTCATATCCCTCCTGACCCATTCAATTTCTTCCAAATATATTCACACCTGGGGATTAATCTTCAGAAAATTATTTTTGGGAAACACATTGTTTATTACATGTGATTATTTCAACATCTATAGTAGTGTGGGGGCATTATTCTCCCTACGTCATGTACACTTAAGATCTTTAGATACCTCCTTCCCTGTGATAGCCTTGCAGCTCACTGAGTGACATGTGCATTTGATGATAAATGATACACAAACATTGAAGCACCTTACCATATCCTGTCACCCATATCATATACAACATAGCAAGAACCACACCTGAGTTGAAAAATACAAATATATTTTAGAGTGTCTTGAAGCTAAAATCCCCAAATTAATCAAAATATTATTTAGACTCTGTTACTTTATACCAGTGTTTTTTAAGTGTACAAGTCGCAGGCCTTTTCTGTGACCCTTTGCACAGGTTTATAGTGACCTTTTACCATCTTCATCTTCCCCACTATCCTCCATTGGTATCAAATCTCCCCCTGCTGCTGTGCTTACTCTTCCAAAATACCTCCTATTTTTTAATGCGTCTTATTAAATTTATATTTTCACAATTGTCATTTTGAGTTTTACTTGTCTAATCTAATATATAGTATTTTACCGTTCCATCCATTTTTTTGAAAACAAAGCCCTGCACTAATACACATAGATGAGAAATATCTCTCTCTCTCTCTCTCTCTCTCTCTCTCTCTCTCTCTCTCTCTCTCTCTCTCTCTCTTTTTTTCTCTCTGTCTTTCTTTTTTAAGGCATTCATCCCGTAGTTGACATCTAAAATCACTCCATAGCATGTATGTTTCATACAGTGAGGCAATCAATATTGATGATATGGATATGTAGTGGTCCTTCTTAGATTTTTTTTTGAATTTAAATCAACCTGGGAAGATAGAATCTCAGATAAAGATCCTCCATCACATTGGCCTGTGGCCACACCTTAAGGAATGATTTTTTTTATGACTGTTGTTGAAGGATCTAGCTCTCTATGGATAGTGTCATATTCTATGAAGATGATGTACAGGGTGTGGTGGGGACCGTGGAATGTACTGAAAAGGATTTTTTTTGAAGAACTGAATATCTATGTGGCATGAACAATTAAAGTGTCCTCTAATTTGTAAGTAAATTTTATACATACCTGTGTCCAGTATTCTGTCTACACATATTTCAAAAGTAAAATTACCTCATCTATTTCATCCTGTTTTACTGCATTTAATCTATGAAATTCCTTGTAATCAGAAGTGCTGGTAAATTTTAAAAACCTTTAAAATATGACTGGGAGATATCAGGTTTTTTTTAATTTTATCACAACTTTGTAAGCATGCCCAAGATCTATGTTGTCCTCTTACTTTCCAAAGAATCCATAATTCATGATTGCCATTGGTTTCAACACATGTCATTTAACCCTGTCAAATTCCAGGTTTGTTTGCATAAAAATAGTCCTCCTCTAACTGTGGGGTTTCATAAAGTGAAAATTGGTGTGCTATCCAGTGTGCTGCCTCAAAGAGTCTGGCAATATTTATGATAAGAAGCACAGCTTAAAGATAACCAAGGGAAAGGTTGGAACATGAAAAATAACCACCATGGATGTTGTCAAGTCAGAAACCGAAGACTTTCTCAGAATGAAAATAAAAACAAAAATGAAACAAAACAAAACACAAACCAACCAAATAAATAAAAATCCAACAATCAAACAATAAAAACAATGCAAGGGTGAAATTCTTTGGCAGAATATTATTCACATCATCAGGCCTTTCAGTTGGGATTTCATTTATTATTTCTAGGAGGCCACATGAAAATGTAAATTTGAGATGCTGAAAGTTTCTGAGTGTAACTAGGGAAGGAACCAGCCTGAAAGGGGTTCTATGATGTAACTTGAACTAGGGTGATGTCACAGAGCACTGGCTGGAGGTTGTGCATCTATTCCACTTGGAGGCACTTGAATCCATAGAATGTGAGTTCACTATCTTCACAGTGGTGTGTCAAAGCCAGGTCATTTTTTCCCACAGGCTTTTGGTGCCTGGTCTGTATCAGGAGACAGAATCTTGACAACTAGGATATTTTTCTATGGGTAAGTACATTTATGAAGTAATTAGGACCCTTATAGCTACAGAAAGCTAAAAATTTTCTCTCCTACAGAGAGTTACTGTACATTCTAATTTCTCCATGTTTATTAGCAAGGGAGATGAATGGTCTAGGTTAGTTTATCTCCTGAATTTATTATCCTTACTAACAATATCTAGATCACAATTCCACTAAAATGCCAAAGCTCCTCTTTGTCCAAGTGCATGTTAGAAGATATTAGTTCTAAATGGTTGATATTGCCTCAAATTGTTGAGTTGTTCTTGAGTTCACTGATGCAATGGCTTCATCAAATAATTCTGAAGCTGGGTCAGGAGAAATGATAAAGAAGGACAGTGGTGTGCTGTGTCCCTGGGAAGATATTTGTGAATGCAGGCACTTAGCTTAGACCTTACACGTACAAGAGAGTCATGGTGACCCTTCTGGCCCTTTTTTTTTTCTCTTCTTCTTGATCATTGGGTGTAATAGTCATAGCACAAAATAAATTGACATAGAATTTCAAGGAGACGATCCTCATCGGAAGGCAAATTAACTCAGGACTGAAGAAATAAATGTTGATCTGAGTATATTCTTCTGAGCTCTAGAGAATTACTTGTTAATTACACTATTTTATTTCCTTGTTTCCCTTGTTTCTTTGTTTCTTTTTGTGTTTGTTTGCTTGCTTGGTTAATTTTATTTGAGTTTCTGTATGTTTAGATTTGGCTGTCAGGAAACTCACTGTGTAGACCAGACTAGCCTTTATCTCACTAAGATCTGCATCACTCTGCCTCTTGAGTACTATGATTAAAGTTATGGGTCACCACCACTTCCTATTAACTTCTCCATTTGATTGTTTGTTTTGTTATTTTTTTGTTTGTATTTCTGTTTTGTTTGTTTTTCGTTTGATTTTCGTCTGTTTTCTTTTACTTGTTGTTGTTGTTGTTGTTGTTGTTGTTGAGACAGGGTTCCTCTCTATAGCACTGGCTTCCCTGGAACTCACTTTGTAGACCAGGCTGGTCTCTAATTTAGAAATCTGCCTGTCCTTGCCTTCTGAGTTCTGGGATTAAATGCGTGTACCACCATGACTGACTTATTAACTTCTTATTTTTATAAAATTAATTTTAGGAGCTCAAATCTGTTTAGCATAGTCTTCTTCACATGCTCAGAAGTTCTCGTAGAGAAGAGTCTTGGTCCAGCATTCACTCCCAACCCATAACCATTGCCCATCAGGAATTCATATATATGACAGAGGCAACAGCATTGTGTCTGGTGTAAACGGGCAAGATCTTCAGTCCTAGGCAATGGGCAAGTATGATATTTGAAGAGAATGGAAGCCACTTACAGTGTGATCTAGCACAACAGGTCTACAGCCAGGTAGAAGACAATACCTCTGAAAAGTCTGAGCATGACATCACTCAAGAAGAAGAGTAGGAGGAAGCCTTCTTCCCAGGCCCTGGGGAATATTGTTGGCTGCAGAATTTCTCACGGGTGGAAGGAAGGTAATGAGTCTGTCACCCATTGGAAGGCCATCATTCTAGGTCAACTGCCAACAAACCCTTCTCTTTATTTGGTGAAGTAGGACGGAATTGACAGTGTCTACGGACAGGAGCTCCACAGCGATGAGAGGATTTTAAATCTTAAGGTCTTGCCTCACAAAGTAGTTTTTCTTCAGGTGAGGGATGTCCACCTTCCAGCGCCCTGGTTTGCAGAGAGATACAACACAAATTTGAGGGGAAAGATGTCTCTGAGGACAACTGGAGTGGGATGGTGCTAGCCCAGGTGCCTTTCTTACAGGACTATTTTTACATTTCCTACAAGAAGGATCCGGTCCTCTACGTCTATCAGCTCCTGGATGACTACAAGGAATGTAACCTCCACATCATTCCAGAGACCCCTCTGGCTGAGGCGAGATCAGGTGATGACAATGACTTCTTAATAGGTTCCTGGGTGCAGTACACCAGAGATGATGGATCCAAAATGTTCCGAAAGGTTGTTTACAAAGCTCTAGCCAATCCTACTGTGTACTTTATCAAATTTCTTGGTGACCTACATATCTATGTCTATACTCTGGTGTCAAATATCACTTAAATTAAAAAAAATCACAAAGTACAGAAATGTAAACTTATAGGATTGAAAAAAATGTTTATTTTCCTGTGTTGGGTACCTATGGGTCTTTGACAACCTCAGTATCTTTGTCAATAAAATTTGTTTTGTTCTAAAAATTAATACGTGTGACATGACATGCTTTTAGTGAACACATTGTTGGAAGAGATGGACTATGGTGGAAAGAACATCAAAGCAAGATGAAAGTTGCAACTCAAGCTATGAACAGTGCATACATCTAATATCACACAGGCTAAAATGGACAGGACTTAGATTCTGTGGTCTGCATAGTGAGCAAGGAATTGGAGATATGACTTAGAGGAGCAGCGATGGCAGCAAAAGATGGATTTTTAGGAAGAAGGGGAGAAAGACAGGACATAGATAGAATCTCTGGAATGAAGTCTGAGGGAGAAACAACAATTTGGGGGAAAGAGTGATAGATGAAAGGAATGTGGCCTTGTTACACAAAGTGCAACCCAGAAAACTGATCCAAGGAGACTCAGAAATCAGACAAAACCAGGTTTCATTTGAAAAATGAAACCAAATGAAACTTGTCTCTCATTTTAAGATTTATTATCTTTATTTATATGGGTGGGTAGTAGCTTGAGAGTATAGGTGACCACAGAGACATGAGTTGTCAGATCCCATGGAGCTGGCATTAAAGCTGACTGTTAATCATTGGATATGAATTCAAGAAAACAAATCCAGTTTTTTTGTTGTACAAAAGTGCTCTTGACAACATGGTCATCTCTCTATTCCCATTAAGATATCTTTTTAAGAAATCGAATATTAACATGCAGAAAAGAGACCAGGAAGAAGTTAAGAAAGATTAAATTGATGGTGACCTTTAAAAACAATAAAGGACACACAAAGGAGTAGAGGACACTGAGGAATAAAAATATTCTAAGATGAAGTTCTCAAAATGTGAAGCAGGAGACCCAGGAAGAATAGAAATTTTCTGCAAATAGTTAAAATTGGACATATCCACATTAGGTTCTTTGGTTTCTTAACAAATAGCCAGCCGATCAGGTCAAAGAGTAATTTAAAAGAGAAAATGAATAAACTGTGAGATAATATATGGTGGGGCATGGATCCTGAGTGCTTTCCCTGAGCACTCTTTGCCTGGGATGAATCCTGTGATCTTTTGGATGTCTCTGTGGAGTGCCCCAGATGACCATCAAAATGTTCCCCATGGCCTGTTCCCCTGGCTCTCCTCCAAACATCTGACTCCCAACTTACCTATGTACCATTTCAGCCTGTCTATTCCCTGGAAATTCCAGTCTTAAATTTATGTGTGACCTCATTCTCATAAAACAGTGAAGGTGTACTCAATGCATATGTGCTGACCTCTTTTCTATGCCAGTTCTCATGGGTTTCAAACTCTATGAGGTTGCCCAATATGTTGGTCACTACTCCTGATTAGCCCCTGTGCTTCATGGGTGACTTACTGGGTCCCATATGCACTCTGAGTGTTTCTTTTGTTTGTTTGTTTGTTTGGTTTTATTGTTGTTGTAGTTTTGTTTTTGTTTTTGTTTTCTTTTGTTGTTTTTTTTTGTTTTTGTTTTTGTACTTTTTTTTGTTTTTTGTTTTTAGTCAGGCTTGTCATGGACTCAATCATTTGTGTTTTTTCTCTAGAATAAGTTTAAATGCCAAATGACTTGAAAATACTCTCTATTGTTGATTGATTTTGGTATCTGGGAGAGTTTTTGTGCTAGCTGGATGTCTTAATTAGGGTTTCAATGCTGTGAAAAATCACTATGACTAAGGCAACTCATTAGAAACATTTCATTAGGGCTTTTCAACATTTCATTGCAGTTTTAGAGGTACAGTCCACTATCATCAAGGAAGTAAACATGCAAGTGGCTGGGCATATGTGGTGGTGGAGAGGAAGCTTAGAGTCTTCTGCATGCAGGGATGGTGTCTTCCACACTGAGCAGGGCTTTAAAGCCTCACAGTCATATGCTTCCTCCAAAGAGGCCACACCTACTCCTATAAGGCCACACCTCCTCATAGGCCAACTACATTCAGAGTGCCATACTGGTTTCATAGAAACTTGACAAGATCTAGAGTCTTGAAAGAGGAGGAGCCTCAGTTGAGAAAATGCCTCATTAAGATCAAGCTGTTAGGAATTTTCTTAATTGGTGGGAGAGGACACAGTTCATTGTGGGTGGTGACACCCTTGTGGTGGTAGTCTTGTGCTCCTTATGGAAGCAAGACTTAAGGAGCATGTCACTAAGCATCACCACTCCATGGCCTATGCATGAGCTTCTGGATCCAGGAACCTGTGTTGTTTCAGTTTCTTTCCCAACTACTTTGATGATGAACAGCAATGTGGAATATAAGCTGAATAAAACTTTTGCTATGGAATTAGCTCTTTGGACATGGTATGTCCTTACAAAAATATAAACCTTAAGCAAGACAATACAATTTCTTAGAGAAACAAAATATCTAATACTACCACTGTCACTTATTCTATAAGGACAAACAACGTGTAGATGTTTTATTTTAATTTAAAGGTAATATATTCTCATGTATATAATGACATGCAATTGTTCTAGTTTGCTTCTTTCTCACACTGAAGAATACTAACATCAAACATAACTTGGGAATATAAAGGTTATTAGCTTACACGTTACAGACTATTACCAAGGAAGGCAAAACAGGAACTTGAAGCATTACCAGGAAAGAGTGCTTATTGCTTGTCCCTATCTTAGTCATTGTTCTATTGCTGTGAAGAGACATCATGGATAAAACAACTATTATGAAACAAAGCATTAACTGGGGGCTTGATTACACTTACAGAAGTTTAGTCCAACATCAAGTTAGTGACCACAGCACTGGAGCAATAGAACTATTGATCCTTAGACAGAGACAGATATTCTGCCGTTACATTGGTTTCTTGAAAACTCAAAGACCACCCTTATTGACACAACTGCTTCCTCCAATGAAGCCATATCTTCTCTCATTTCTTCTAATCCTTAAACACACTGCCAATCCCTGGTGACTAAATATTCATATATATGAATCTATAGGGGATATTCTTATTCAAACCACCAAAAATCATGTGGCTTGATCGAATATTTTATTTTAAATACAGAGTAAAAGCTTTCCTTTTATAAATGACTACTGATGAGCTTACCCACAGTTGCCTACCCTCACACATCGACCATCAAGGAAGAAAATGTCCCATAGACTTACCCAAAAACCAAGTGAATAGAGACAATTCTTCAATTGTTCTCTCTCCTAAGGTGACGCTAGATTGTCAAGTTGGAGATAAAAAAAAAATCCCAGCACATTAAGGTTTATCCTGCTCCATAACCCACACAAACATTACTCATCACAATCTCCTCCTTCTGACTAGGTATAGACCCACTTCCCTCCATGGCAGAAGTGAAGGGTAAGTACCTCCAACAGCAAGAATACTCAATAATAGGTGACAAGTAGTGAATATGTCTTATAGCCTCACAACACCTACATTCTAATGTGTGTTACACTTTCTGGGAGACACTCCAATCTGTCCAACTTCCTGCCAAGTCAGCTTTAACCAGAAAAATTCTCATTAAGAAATCCAATGACTTTTAATTGATTTCTTTCTCCTGAGGGAATGGAGTGTTACCCCTTCATGGATGTATTGGTGTCTGATTCATAAGTAATAAAACCCACTACTATTAACAGCTAAATCACAGGTGCTATGACAAATAACAACTCACATGAGAAGCATCACATTTGGTTAAGCCTTTTCAGAAGTTTTATTGGAGTTTTATTTATGTACTATATAAATCCATTGATTTATTTATTTTTAAGTGTGTAATTTAATGATTCTAAACACATCTCACCACTGTCATTTTTCACTCATTTTCTGGTACTTCATATGATATTGAAATCTACTAAAATACAATAGTGAATTCAGAAGAAAGACCAGTGGTGTGGGTAGCAGCAAAGTTCTTGAGTCTCAAAGACAACAGATACCATGGCAGAATATTCCAACTACAACAACTAGGTAACATTGGTTCTACACTTAGCATGCCGTTTCTAGAAAAAAAATTAAAGAATTAAGCCATGTTTCCTCTGAACCTGACATGTTACTATCACAAATGAAAGAAGGATCCATGATCACATGAATATGAAAGGGGCATGAAGCAGCACAATTGTTCAACTTATTGGCTGCTAGTCAGCATTAACACAAGAAGGGACAAAGACAATAAACAGCTTTGAAGACATGTCCAAATGACCACGTTCATTTACAAGTTTTTTACCCATTCCATGCACATCCATTGATTGATTAACTCATTAATTAAAGCCCTCAGGTTCCAATCACTTTTCAGAGAGCATATTGTACTACCTATGAACATTGTACTGTGGACCAAAGCCTTCATCAAAGTCCCATGACTGACATTTCAAAACAATTTAACCACAGAATTCTTTATTTGAAACAAAGTGATAGGATCCATCTATCTCTTCAAGGATATCTCCGTTTTGTTCAAAAAGAACAAAAATGCAATGCAAGTTCAGGATATTGATCACCTATCCATGCATCTTAAACCCATAGGTTCTAGCCAGAATGTAAGGTCAGAAGTCTAAACTTCACCTATACTACAACTAACTCTGAAGATATCTAGCAATCTCCAGTTCCTTTCTGGTACTTACCCACACCAAGTCTGCATTAAGGAATATAGTCTAGTGTGAGATAGTGCCAGCAGTTAATAGCAAAATCCCACTCTGAGTTGAGTTGTATGTAAACTCAGACATCTGTAATATAGACACACATGCATATTCACAAATACTCACAGAAAGAGGCAAGAAGTAGAGGAGCTGAATCTTAGAAATCCTCAAGGAAGAGAATGAAAATATTGTAAGGCACAGAGGTAAGAGAAAAACTGTGTCTTTCTGCACAAAATCAGGCCATTCTGTCTTCCATCACTGAACGGGAAGGCTCACTATCACTTATTGCTATCTGATAAGGTATAGACAGTTGATGAAGGATGAATAGTCAGTTTTCATCAAAGGTATTGACTTTGAAGGTGATAGATTGTTCATTCTCTACTGAAAGCCAGATGTCCAAGAGTTTATGGGAAACACAAATGATTTGAATGGGTTGTAACAAAGGGGAGAAGATGAGATATGAAGTTGGCAGGAGGAGTTAGGTGGGAATGGGCCAGGTTTTGTTCTGGGAGGAGTTACTAAAAGAATTGGAAAGTAAATTCCATCAAAATATAGTGTATGAAATTCTCAAGGAATTAAGGAAAGTAGTTCTTAATATACCATGTCTATACTGAACACACACAGACCACTTATATTGCCATCTTCTAAATAACAAATTCTTATACAGCAGTTTCATTACATTGAGAGCAAAAGTAATCCATAGGTTATTTAAAATAAAGAAGAATATGGGGAGATGTCCCAGGGGTAAAGCCAAGTGTTTGGTCAAACATTCACCTACAACACCAGTGCTTAGGAATTGGAGTGGCAGAGACAGAAGGATGACTGTGGCTTCCTGAATGTCAGCCTCACTCCTAGCTCAGCAAGAAACCCTGTCACAAGGGGAAAATTAGGGAGTGAAGTAGCAGAAAACAGTATACCCTTCGCTATCCTCTGCACTTACCTGTATATTTCTGTATGCATACACACATCAATATGATAACTGTATAAAAGAGGTTATGTTTATTTTTGAAACATACTATATTTCTTTCATTAAAGTTACCTTTAATGAAAGGTCCATTGAACAGTTTTAAGAATAATGTTAATGGGCCTATATAAATAGTGCCAATAGCTGTGGCACTCTCAGGAGGTATGGAATAATTTCATGAGGTGTGACATTGGTGGAGTAGTTGGGACACTGATGGAGATGTGTCTTTGTTGAGTTGGTGTGATCTTGTTGGAAGAAATGTTACAATTTGGTGGTAGGCTTGGATGTCTGCTGTCCTTAAGCAATCTCCAGTTTGACACAGTCTCCATCAGCTTCCTGTATATCAAGACCTAAAACTCATCTCCTTCTCCAGCACTGTGTCTGTCTGAAGGCTACCATGTTTCCAGCCATGAAAATAATGGAGTAAACATCTGAAAAGAAGTTACAAAGTGTTCAAGATTTACTATGATCCTGGTGACACTTCATGTCAATAGAACCCATACTAATACTCACATAAACACTCAAAAACACATTTGATGTTGAGTGGGAACAGACTTTAAGGCCCTCTGCCTACTGCCAGGAAGCTATTCATTTCCAAGCAGCTATCAGATGAAGATGTAGAACTCTCAGCTCCAAATGAACCATGCCTGCCTGGATCCTGACATATTCTTACCTTGATGATAATGGACTGAACTTCTGAACCTGTAAGCCAGCCCCAATTAAATGGTTTTCTAATAAAACATGCATTGTTAAGTGTGTCTGTTTACAGCAATAAAATCCTAACACACACATGTTCATATTCACCTAGATATACTGAGTCACAGACACACACACATGGAAATATTCACACACACACACACACACACACACACACACACACACACACACACACACATTCATTTACAGGGACTTTAGATTCAGCCAGTACCCATGTAATTTAATTGGGGTGTCGAATACATGTGTTTGTGGAACATGACTATTGCTCTTTCTTTTAGGAATTATATGGACAAAATCTGCACACTCACTTCATTCCTCCTCAACATCAGAAATCTCAATTTAAAGAAAGTGAGATAATGAGAAGTAGTTTTAGATACCTCTTTTTTTTTTCATTTGAGTAGCTTCGACTTCAAATCACCAAGGAAAAATAAACATAACAGGAAAGAAATTCTTATTAAAATGCCCTTGACAAGCTCATAATACATTCTCCATAATGAATATAAACTTTTATTTAGAATTCCCAAGGAAATGAGACTTTTGAAAAATCCTTAATTTCAGATAGGCTTTGGTATTTCATTTCCCTGCAAATGAAATCCAATGTAAAAAGACAGAATCTAGATTGCTTTGTGCAAAAGTTGAATCAGAAACTTTTGATATTGTGCATACAGGGACTCACCACATTTTTACAAATTTATATATATATATATATATATTGGGGGGGTGAAAGGAGACATCTGGAGAACAATAAGACCCTCATTAGCATTTAACATTCCTGAAGTCAAGTAATAACCTCTAACAACATCAATAACAACAACAACAACAACAACAACAAGAATAGATGTTCATTAGAAAGAATTTTTTTTTAATAACCTTCCATTAGCCACAGAAAGAGGGGGCATGATCCATCTGCAACACTTTATAGATACTTATTACAATTACCACTAAAGTTTTAAAATAATATGGATTTTTGAAAATGAAATTGAAGTAAAATAGATTTTTTTAGCTGTTAAAAGGGGGAAAATGTGTTCTAGAACGAAATAAAGAGTGTAAGAACTAATTGATTTTTTTAAATAACTCATGTGTCAGTAAGTATCAGAATTATAATACAGTTGATTTTCTCATTGTAGAATAATTTTAATGTGTTTGAATGTTTCCAGTTGTAAGAATGGATCTCAGAATTTTCACAAGACAAGAAGAAGTCACCAAGCAGTTTCTCGCTTTTGTTTCAAAAGTCTTCGTTCCTTTTCTACAGAGTCCCAGACATTCCAGGGAAGGGTTTGAAACATCCAACAACTTCTGAGACCTTAACCTCTGAGGGAAACTACCTTTCTCAGTAAATGGAACTAGGAAAGCTGAAAAGATTCATCCAATCGCTTTAGAACAAAAGTGGCAGCTGGTTCACAGAACAAGGTATCATTTAGCAACTCAGCCAAGAAATAAGAGGATTTGAAATGATAATAACACAGAGTAATAAAAATCACTATGCAATTGTAATTTAATCGCATATATATACTTTGGACCGAGAAAGCAGTCAAATCTTGGGATCTCTCTGCTCAGCACAATGAAACTCTGGGTCATGCTGCAGATGTCCCAAGTTCATGGCTCATCACAGATACTGGAAGTCTCTGGGAAACTAGAACTACATCATGTAAGTGCTGTGAGTCCAAAGACATGATTTCAGAAATTGATCAAGTCCTCATCTTGCTTGGAAAAAAAAAATCACAAAACACCAGAAGTAATAAGAAGTTCATGGTATCAAGTTCAACAGGTAAGCACTACTAACGAATATCTGTTAAGCATTGGATTGTTACCAACACAAATGAGGAGATGATTTTTAAATTTAAATGCAGTTACATTTTAATAATTCGTAGTAATGTTAAGTGTCCAGTGTGAAACTGTGGGTTTAGGGGAAGTTGATGAAGTGAGAGAGAACATGGCCAGCAGAGGGTTCTGTGCTCTGTGAAGGCTGACATGGGAGGAGTGAAGGATAATTACCATGCATCCCTGGTTGTTCATCTGGCTGTGTAAATCCACTGACACTACACGGATGGGGGTGAACTAGGGGAAGACAATGGTACCAGATTCTTAGTCTCTGGCATCCCATATTGGGCCTTAAAAAACATAGACAGTCTAATGTTTTAGAGCTTTATTTTAGACAGCAGTGAGAAAAACAAAGAGTAAAAAGATTGTTAGACTTGCCATGGCCAAAAGGAGAGATGGGGAAAGACATAGAAGGAAGGACAGAAAGCAAGTTAGAGAGTAAGAAAGGTGAACACTTGGAGAAAGTGGTAAAAGTTTACGAAGAGTAAGGATTGTAAAAGTTAGAGAGAGAGAGAGAGAGAGAGAGAGAGAGAGAGAGAGAGAGAGAGAGAGAGAGAGAGGAAGAGACTGATGTAGGGCTAAGTAGCCTCTCATATATTAGGCTTGTTATCTTGCTGTTGCTAGGTAACTAGAAGTTATCTAACCTGAAGATCAGAACCTTTGGTCATTTTGTATGTGACTGCTAGCCATTAGCCACTGCTGGGCGGGAGTGCTTGTGGGTTTTGTAACTTTACCAGGAGCCAGGGTTCCAGAAACACTGAGAAAATGCCTTCCTTCCCATGTAGGTGAAAATTACGACCCATTAGGTTTCATCAGTTTTAAGGACTTCAGCATGACTGGAGACCAGGCATTTTGTACATAGCACAACGCCCCAAGCTCAATGATCAAATTTAACTCTAGCCCCTAGATTTTGTGGTTTCTCAGGCAGAACACCAGGAAAGAGGATGTGGGTTTGAAACTCTGGAGACTCCCACCATAAGCAATCAAGGCATGGAGGTGGGTTGGGATAAAATGATCTTAGAAGAAATCTGTACAACAGTGAAAGGACAATTGAAAAGACATATGGAAAAGACCAACAACAGGGGATGCCTCAGGAGACCATCCTTGTTTGCATAGCTTGGCAAGACAAAATTCAAATGACCAGTAGTACTGGAGGAGAGTCTGTGAATGCATCAGGGAGGGTAGGGTAAGGGTAGGAGGGAGTGAGAGAGGGTGAGATAGAGAAAAAAGTAGAAGAAGAAAAAGAAAGTAAAGGAGAAGAATATGGAGAGGAAGAGAGAAGAAGGAAAGGAAGAGGAATGGGTGGAGCAGAACGACAAGGAGAAGGAGAAGGAAGAAGAACAAAAGAAGAGGAAGAGCAAAAAGAAGGAGGAGGACTTGGAGAAGTAGAAAAGGAGAAGGTTAAATAAGGAGGAGAGAAGGAGAGAAGGAGAATAAGAGAAGGAGGAAGAGAAGGAGAAGTCAAAGGCATAGAAGAAGAAGAAGAAGAAGAAGAAGAAGAAGAAGAAGAAGAAGAAGAAGAAGAAGAAGAAGAAGAAGAAGAAGAAGAAGAAGAAGAAGAAGAAGAAGAAGAAACAGAAGAAACAGAAGAAGAAGAAGAAGAAGAAGAAGAAGAAGAAGAAAAGAAGAAGAAGAAGAAGAAGAAGAAGAAGAAGAAGAAGAAGAAGAAGAAGAAGAAGAAGAAGAAGAAGAAGAAGAAGAAGAAGAAGAAGAAACAGGAGTAGGAGGAGAAGGTGAAGGAAAAGGAGAAGCAGAAGGAGAAAAGAATAAGGAGGAGAAGGATAAGGCAAAGAAGGAGAAACAATAGAAGAAGAAGGTAAATAAGGAGAAGAAATGAGAAAAGATGAGAGGCATAGATAGAGAGACAGAGACAGAAAGACAGAGAAACTTAGACATACAGAGTGAGACATGCACATAAACATTCACACAGAGACACACAAGTAGGCACAGAGACAGAGAAAAATATACATAGAAAGAGAGACATGCACAGAGACATTCACAGAGTTACACACATTCACACAACTTAATTAAGAAGTATTTAGAAAAATATATCTATGAAATCACGAGGATATTAAGTACTAAATTATGTGATCAATGAGGAGGAATGAGATGCAAAATAAATTTTCCAAGTCCGCCAACATTCTCCATGCTTCCACACAGCTTAAGCTGTGGGAGTATCAGTTATAGGGCTGTAACTTTTGTTTTCTTCATTTATAATTTACTGTGAATCTCATTTCTCCCCCCATTCTATATGGTCAGTAGTTTCCATGTGGAAGGACTTTCCAAAGCATGGCATCTAGTGACAAAGAGAAAAGAATTTAAAAAAAGAGTCTCTATGCTAGAGCCAACTGTACAAACAATTCGTAGTTATTCTCCAAATGCAGGGCTCAAAGAACTCAGAGGCTCCTCTAGCTGCTACACAGATCTTAAGTATGGCCCCACAGCATCACTGAGAACCTATTGACAATTCTCACTCAGGTCATAAAACTATGGAACATTCCCATTTCTTGAGTTCCAGAAAAAAAGCCATTTGGAAGCTTATCTCCATAAAAGTAAAGATTGCACTGAAATTTATGAAATGTGAGAATAATTTTAAACGTGAAAAATCATTCCACACACACACATTAAAAAAATACATGTAGGCAAAATTGACAGCAATCTATTTGACACAACACCCACCCAGACACTCACACACACAGAGAGAGAGAGAGAGAGAGAGAGAGAGAGAGAGAGAGAGAGAGAGAGAGAGAGAGAGAGAGAGAGAGGAAGGGAAGGAGGGAAGGAAGGAAGGAAGGAGGGGAGAGGGGTATGGGTAGGGGAAGAGGTGGAGAGACAGATGTACACTTACAATAATTATTTTTAAGTTAAGTTGTCAAAACTCCTGACACAATCAATGTACAGGAAGAGATATATATGGCAAAAACTCACCAGGGAAAGACTGTCATGATAAGGACAGCATAGTAGGAAATAACAAGTTCATCTGTGGCATTAAGAGCCTAAATGGGCCCTTCTCACATTTGGTTGGATTTAGAAGCCAAGATTTAGGTCAGAACTAGCCAGTTCCCTCCTTCTTGCACCAGTGACATCCTTCTGCTAGGGCACAGTCACAAAGGTTCCACAACCTTTCTAGAGAGTTTTTCCAGTTTGAGACAACTGAGAATGTGGGAGAAATCCCTCCCACCCCACAATCTTAATTAAACTAAGCCAGGCAAGTGCAAAACATTTTTGAAAACAGTTTAATTTCAATTTTGAAAAGAGAACAGAGAGCTCTACTTTGAAATGGACTAAATTAGTCTTTAGGTTCCATTGTGCACCCTAAATGAAATATAATGTAAAAGATTCCGTTTTCTATGTAGCAAATGGGGCTGAAAACAACACACTTATGGAGATAAAATGCAAAAAAACTGGGATATATAGTAACAATTCAAACTGACAGTGTGAAAAACAATCTATTTACTTAACTGTCCTGTTGACCACAGTGTCATTCATCATTGTGTTAGGGGATACAATCTAGTGATTAATCATCAGGGTTTGACAGTAAAATCCTTAGGCTCAATACACCAGACATTAGCTGGAAAATGATTTACAAGAATGTAATGCCCTTTGGTGTCTTCTCTGTGAATCTGTTGTATGGATGCCCTGTTGTTGGTTGTTTTAGTTGTTGGTGTTGTTTTAAAACTAAAAATATTGATTGCAAAAGCAAGTGACAGGTGCCCAATAGGTCTTTGCATCCTCTCTTTCTCCTTCCCATAACTTTTTAATTTTCCCAATCCCCATATTCATTCAAAAATTCAGAAGTTCAAAAAATACACAAACTCATTTGTCATCTTTACTTTGTCTTTGCATGCTGGTTGCAATCATCTTGTAAGCATTAAAATCAGGCTAACATACTGCGTATGTTCTACAGGGTTTCATTGATGTGAAGAGACATCATGACTCAGGAAACTCTTATAGGGAAAATTTAATTGAGGTTGTCTTACAGTTTCAGAGGGTCAGTACATTTTGATCTTGGTAGGAAGCATGGCAGCATCCAGGTAGAGGAGGTGCTGGGGAAGGAACTGATTGGTCTATATCTTAGTCTGAAGGCAACCAGGTGGAATCTTGTGGCCATAGGTAGCAAAGAAGATGATCGATTTTTGTCACTGGGTAGAGATGGTGCACTACATAAAAGCAAGTCTACACAATGATGCACTTCCTAAAACAAGCCAACACCTTGTAATAGTGCCACATCCCATGGGCAAAAGATATTCTAATCAACACACTGCATCATAGGAAAGTGGCAGAGAGACATAAAGAAAGATACTGCATGATTGCATTCCTCTAGTCACAGGTGCTACATATCTACATGCTTATATGCACACACATGTGCACACACACACACACACACACACACACACACACACATATCCTATCTGATATGTATGTCCATACAAATATATTTGTCTATTTATTTACTTACTTACTTACTTACTTTGTTTTAAATTTGTTTGTGAAGAACTTTCTACATACATGTAAATGAGTTTGAGCAAATCCATCACTATCTTCTCCTCCTTGAAATGTTCTCCACTTCTCCTTTATCACTCTTTCCTTAAGTCCATGTGCATTTTTATATAGATAGCTGAGTCCATTTAGTCCTGACTACATATGTGTGGGTAGGGACAAATATATACTGGAACATGGGCAAACTTTCACTAGCCAAATCCATGAAGAAAACTGGCCCTCTCACCTGAAGCCATTAATTTCCAAGAACTCCTTTGTTGGGGGTGAAAGTTTCTGAGTCTCCCCCATCTATTCTTGGATTTGTCTGTGAAAATTTTGTTGATGGAAACTTAGCCACGGTGAGTAACACACAAACACACACACACACACACACACACACACACACACACACACACACACACACACACACCAAATTTTAAAACCAGAGGATTGTTTTAAAAGTTTACACAACGTCCAAAATTCAATTCATTTCTGTTGAAGCATTTGAATTCCATACGAGATCTTAATACTATCTGTATAAAATTAAATTATAACAATGAATATTTTAAAATTCAGTGGATCTTTATGTGTTAAATAGCACCTACTGAACAAAATCTGTTAGTGCCAAAACACTGATGGCTGCACAAGAAAAAAGTGTAAATCAGTGTCCAAAGGTAAGAATCCACAAAGTAAGGGGGTTGTCAGAGATTAAGGGCATGCAGGATAGTGTATGGAAGCTCTGTAGACCAAAACAGGTATACTGTGAGCAAATAGCCTGGAAAATCTGCCATTCATTCTTTCACAATCTTATACTAGGGAAAATTCAGGTGTAAGTACCCTCAAAAGTGGGAGTAAGAAAACGTTAATATACTCCAGGTCTCTTGACTACTAAAAGGAGTGTGGACTGATATCTACAGTGTGAAAGAATTTAGAAATGGCAATGTCCGTTTTTATCTTTTCTGTGACAAAACTTTGTTATTGAGGGGCTGGAGAGATGGCTCAGAACCCTTTGCACCCTCCCATCTGTCTCTAAGTCTGGGAGATCTGACTTCTTCTTCTGGCCATTCCAGGTACTGCAGCCATGTGGCATACACAAAACCTACTTTATATATTTTAAATGAGATATTTAGTTGTTATTAGTGCCCCAAATTTTGAGACTCTCTTATAAACATCATCTGTCAATTAAATAATGTGTATGACAAATGAGCTGAGGAAGAAAATATGAGGTGAGACTTTTCAAAAAGAGAGTATTCTATGAAATATTAGGAGAATAAACAGATTCAGGGACAGATTCTGGCACATATGCTAAGGGAGATATTTAGGAAGATGCTAAGTAAATAGATAAAGGGGTAACTAAAAATGTACAAAACATAAAATATTTTGAATGTGTTAAATGAGTTATTCTGGGAATAAGCCACAGTTTGTGGCCCAGGCATTTGTTAATAAGTAGTCTAAGACAAAACTGTCTTTTTTTTCCTTACAAATTTTATTTTCTCCTCATTATTGTCATACAAATTTGTAAGATGCTAACATATGGACATCATGAGTAGGGAATACAGGAAATTGCAAGTATCCTAGAGAATTCTAAAATAAATGTGTTTTTTTTAATTTGAAGTTGGTAGAGGTTTTTTTTTTTAATTTACATTTTCAAGTTTCAGTATATTCTAAAATATATGTGCTTATATGCACTGTAGAAAATATCTATGTGATGTAAGGAGACATTAATCAAATCTACTAAATTGCTTTCTGGAATTCAGTTAGCTTTAGACACTGACAGCTGTGATGATTTAAGATAGGCAGCAGAGTGCTCACAGTATCACTAAGATATGAACATTAGCTTGTTGTCATATTCACCCACACTCACACATACATAAACACACACAAACACACACACATAAACACACACAACACTCACACAAACACACACGAACTCACACACCCACACACACACACACACACACAAACGCACACCAGCCATTGGAACACAAACCCCAGTAGTGACTCCCGTGACAGTCCTAAATATTTAGACACAGTCCCTAGTCAAAAAGTTCATGGAAACTAAGTCTTCAGGAACATACCATCCTGGAAAAAATGCATCAAACTTGTCCTTACATTAGTAAGTGATTGAATCTTTGTGACTTCTTTCAATGTTGTTTCATTATAAGTGCCTCCAAGTAATGACTTGGCAAATACCTAAGCAATATCCAACTTTGTTCCCTGTCCTTCACCAATATTCTAGGTAGTCCTTGAGTGGATCCTGGGCTTGGAATTCAGTAAGAATGTTACCTGTAACAACCAGAGTTACCTCTAGTATTATAAGAGAGATTGTGACAGCCATTGCTATATACTACATAGAGTTAGAAATCTCAGGACAACTTTAGGAAAGTATGTTTAGAATATTTGTTATATTTATGCATGGCAGGCTACATTAGTTGTTAGTAGAAAGATTCCCCCATACAATCCCTCTCATATACAGGAATTTACAATGGTTTAGGAAATAACTTGTGCTGTGGTTTGAGGGGGAACAACAGTTTTGAATTATTCATGAGAAGATTAGCTAGAAAGAAACTCCCTAATTAGAACCGTGGCTTGAGTGTGAAAGCCTTTTGCATGGTGTGATCATAAAGTGTTCAAACCTGGCCTCAAAGAATATAGCTGACTTTAGAGAAGAATTCATTTCAGTTATTTTATTGCTCAGTCCCTGCCAGTCATTATGTTTTTATTGCTCTATTTTGGACATGAGTCTTTAAGAATTCAGTAACCTCATTTACGTGGCTGATTTGAAAACCAACTTCCCTATTTGTTTCTATCCACAGAAGTGGATGCTCACAGTCAGCTAATGGATGGATCATAGGGCTCCCAATGGAGGAGCTAGAGAAAGTAGCCAAGGAGCTAAAGGTATCTGCAACCCTATAGGTGGAACAACATTATGAGCTAACCAGTACCCCGGAGCTCTTGACTCTAGCTGCATATATATCAAAAGATGGCCTAGTCGGCCATCACTGGAAAGAGAGGCCCATTGGACTTGCAAACTTTATATGCCCCAGTACAGGGGAACACCAGGGCCAAAAAGGGGGAGTGGGTGGGCAGGGGAGTGGGGGTGGGTGGATATGGGGGACTTTTGGTATAGCATTGGAAATGTAAATGAGTTAAATACCTAATAAAAAATGGAAAAAAAAAAAAAGAAAACCAACTTCACTATTTGTTTCTATATTAATAATCTGATGATTTCTTTGAGAAATTACATTCAGATACAGCACCCCCTCTGTGTTTGTATCTGATTGAAACTTAAATGTCAGCTTCCTGCCCACCTATACCAGGACAACGATTTCTCCCAGAGATTGAGGAGGACTGATTGAGGCCAGTCTGCAGCAGGCCATCCATTAAAAGCAGTACCTAAGCTTTGGTTGTGGCTTCAAGAATCTGCAACAGTGGCATTGGGTTTTGTAATTTCTTATTTTAGCCATTCTGTGTGGTCTTCCCTATTCCAGAACTTTTTTCTTTTCTGCGTGTGTTTATGTGTGTGTGTGTGTGTGTGTGTGTGTGTGTGTGTGTGTGTGTGTGTGTGTGTTTGTGTTTAAGAGATACCATGCGTGTTGGCAATTATAAGAGAAAGAACAGTATATATGAAGGTTTTTCCTCTACATGTGCATGCAGACACTTGTTGAAGCCTAAAGTGGATTCAGGAAATGACCCTAATGTGTTGTCTATCTTTTCACTGAGGCAAGGTCTCTCAATTAGAGGAAAAGCTTCTTGGTATGGGTCATCTTTCTAGACAGGTTTCTCTGGGCATCCTTCCCCTGCATTCTGTGATCCTCTAATAGATGATTTCTACATCAACAGGGCATTTATGTTAGTTTGGAGGGAGCAAGTGATTAACTGCTAGGCTTTCAGTCTAGCCCCTTCCAAAACTCTCTGTTGCAACTCTTTGTCACATTTTCTTTTTAGATGTATCAAGCGTGCTTCACAAACGGAAACTGTATGAATTTGGTGTATGAGGCGTGGGGTTCTGAAGAAAAGAAATATTGTAAAAATGATTCTTTTTTTTCTTTCTTTCAATATTACATTAGATATTATCTTCATTTACGTTTTAAAATCAAGACCATCCATCATCTCATCACCCCATTCTATTTCTCTATGTCTCTGTCTCTGTCCATATCCACTCTGTCTCTGTCACTCTAAGATCTATTCCCTTGACATATTCCATATACAGAGAACACCACTGACAATCATTTTCAGTTCACTGTTGCCAGGCTCCAAGGTAAGTTCATTTTTTACCTGTACATTGTTGTACATTCTAGACAGTCTATTTCTCAAATAGAAAACTAAATACATTTGTTATCCTGTTAAAACCCTCTAAATGGATACTTATTGTCCTGAGGGTAAGTTGAAAAGTCTTTCTGATGATAGTTGGATGCTATTCCAGAAAGACAAAATGTTGTGTTCTACCATCCTGAATCTGAGAATACATTGGTTTCATTTCTGGAATTTAAGAGAAAACAGGATTAACAAGACAATAAGAATATAAAACTTCCCACTTCATACTTAGAGACACATAGGTTATGGAACTGCTGAACTCAAGGTTTCATGTGTTGTATGCAAGAGGGTTTCCTGGCTTCATATAAGTGGAGTGTCTGTTCCCAATTGTGAGGTCACACCATGAACATACACATATGTTCAGATATGAGTAGAATGTCCTCACCATTTGGTCTCTCAGAGTGTATTACACCCACCATTTTGACGAGTTTGAATAGCCAGTACACTATTGGGATATCTACCTGTTCCCACCCACAGTGTTGCAGACATGAATAGAAATGCCTGGAATTTTACAGAGGTGCCAAGAATATATTCTCTCCATGGAGCCTTCTTTCCAGTGCCCAGCAGGTTATTGTTCTTTTAAACCAATGCCCATATCAGTAGAGAAATGAAAAAGACATTACCCTGATATTCTACTTTACATCCATGTTACAACAAATAAGTGAAATTTAAATATAAATTTAATGTATATCTAACTGAATCCAGATTATATTCTAATGAAAGGTATAATTGGTGTGGATCTAGATAAAATTATGTTGGGAGATTTTCCCAGATAAAAACTATGTTAGGAGATTTTGGCTTTTTATATGGAGAACAATCCATATTTTGGGTAGATTAGGAGAACAAATGTATGTAAATTAATGGAACAAAAGAAAAACTCTGTTCCACTGTATTTCTTTGTAAAATGAACTTCAAAATCATGGAATTTCAGTTATATGTGTGTGTGTATTTTTTAGTTATATTTTTGAGTGTGCTGTTATGTGAACATGTGAGTTTTCTTGGATTATGATTAAAGAATTAGAGTATATGGTGCGTGGTTTCTTGGCAGTATTCTTTTTTATTTATTAATTCATTCATTCATTGAACCCTGTCCACCCTCCTACTGTTCCACATGCCATATCGACTGGCCATCCCCTGTCTCCAAGAGCATGTACCCATTCCATCTGATTTCTAAACACCCTGGGGTCTCTAGGTTCTTGAGAATCATTGCATCATTTCTGATTGAACAGCGACCAAGAATTTTTTTTTCTGTGTATGTTTTGGGGACCTTCTAACTATAGTTGGTGTAAGCTGCCATTTTGGTTGTCTAGCATTTGGGAGAATTCTGGGTCCATATTAATGGAGACATCTAGTCCTCCTACAGGGTTGATCTCCTCCTCAGTCTTCTTCAGTTTTTCTCCAATTAAACCAATGGTTCAACATATTCTGTCCGTTGGTTGGTTGTATACAACTTCATCTGATTGTTTCACCTACTTGTTAGTTCTTAAGAAGTACAGTCATGGTAGTATTAATATTACAAATGTGTGAATTCAGAAAACTGCAGAGGTTGCTTACTGCAAGAAGGTATTCTGCAAAAGCAATAGATGATAAAAGTATTGAAATATCTATCAGTGCTCTACAATATTATATTCTAGGTGATGAAATTTCTCTGTCTCTGTGTCTCTGTGTCTCTGTGTCTCTGTCTCTATCTCTATGTCTGTCTGTCTGTCTCTCTCTCTCTCAATTTCTACTTCTCTAATACTTATTATGAATTATGATTCTTTTATCTTATTCCCTCCAATGGGAATGATATTGGAATGGCATCTGTAACATTCATTCACATTCCTACACAATTTGTGCTTTCTATTAACAATCAACTAATATCAAAGCCACACATTCACTCAGATTACAAAATAAGATATCTGAGCTCATGTAAAGTGATATTCTGAATCAGAGTAGGGGAAGGACACTTCCAATGTGTAGTTACACTCAAGAGCATGGCTTTTAAGAACTGGTCAATTGGAAGAAGATGAGACAATGTATAGAAGAGGGTGTTTCTTTTGGTTTAGTTTGGTTTAGCTTTGTTTCTTTAGGTTACCCACAGTCATTTTAAGAAACATTGAGAAACACTGTTTATTACCTATATCTTGAACTGAATGTGAATAGGTCCCTTAGAACCAGCGTTATATTTCTCAGTTACAATATGCAATATATTTTTGATATTATTTTGATTCATTATCTAGTACATACACTACAACAAGTTTAAGACATGTACCTCAAACTAGCAGGTGAAGGATTCAGCTGCAGATATTTGCAACCAACTAATGGACTGGAGCATCTGACGCTTGTTGTTGAATTAACAAAGTTTAAAAATGTTAAAAACAAGGGCATCCCTCTAGGAATACCCACAGTCTTATTTAAACTTTTCAACCATGAAGTCTGAAACTCTGACCCGTCAAAGATACAGAATTCACCTGCTCATATGAGGCCTCCAATACACATACAGAAGAGGACTTCTGGGAGAACTCTACAAGTCCCCTTTCCCAACTGGAGGGCATTTCATCTAAGGTCACTCCCTTTGAGTCCTGGGAGTCTCTCAGCTCCCAGGTCTCTGGTACATTCTAGAGGGTTTTCTCACCTCCTACCTCACAAAGTTGCCTGTTTCCATTCTTTTTGCTGATCTTCATCAATGCAGTCCTGTTTCACAACCCCCACAGTACTTGATCAAGTTCATCTCTTCCCCTCCGTGTATGCTTTCTCACCCAGGTCTCTCCATCCCCCTTCTTGTAGTAATCATTTAACCTTCTTAACATTTCTAATTATTTTTATCATAAAGATAATTGAATTTTTTGATTCATTATCTTCTAAACTTCCCAATGCACTAGATACAATTATCGAAGGTACATTTGTTTGATTTTATTTCACTTCATTTTAGTGTTGAGGTAGGCACTTAGTATGTTATGTATTCTCTAGGAAGTGATAGAGTGTTGTGGTTCAGCATTCCGTGTTGGTGATAATACAGGTATGTTTAAACATACCTGGCTTTAATTGTTCTTCGGAAAATAGACCCAAAAAAACTCCTATAACCACAATAAAATTTCCACAGGCAGTTCTGAGAGATGGAAATATTTCCTGTTCACTTATAAAATTCATTGAAAGAAAGTATATTTGTTTCTTGAACCAAAATAAACTGCTACCTGAGAGGAAGGATAAAATGACTGATTGGCCCCTTTCTCTTTCCCAGGACCAGCCCCTACTCTCTGTTTCCATTGTACTTGATGCTCCAGTACAGTGGAATTCCAGGACAAAGAAATGGGAGTGAGTGAGTAGGGTATCAGGGCAGGGGGAAGGGAGGGGAAAGGCTAAAGGTGACTGTTATGATAGCATTTGAAATGTAAATGGAGAAAATAACTACTAAAATAAAAAAAAAACATAAGTGTATTTACATATGTGTACAGGGATATGTGGCTAACAACCACATAATATAAAATTATCATTCCTTTCCAGGACTGTCTTTTTTGTTTGATTGTTTGTTTTTTGTTTTGTTTGTTTGTTTTGTATTGTTTGTTTTTTATTATAAGTATTTTTTTTTGTATATCTATTAGTCCTGGAAATTACTTTGTAAACTAGACTGGTCTCAATTTGAGATCTGCCTATTTCTCCCTCCAAAAACTTCGAAATATGTGTATGCCCTCACCACGTGGCTTCAAAATTATTTTAGACTTAGTGAGAAGGTCCATTATTTTTTCTTGTTAGGATATTTTAAAATCATCAAGATGTCATTTTTCCTTAATATATTTATAAGATTAAATCCATTCCTATAAAAATATGTCAGATATTTTTGGAGACAGGCAAGTTTGCAAGAAGCATCATTTAAAAATACTTCTGGAGCCAGTGCCTTGAGCAGGCCATGCATGCAAACTCTGAAGGCAGCCCCACAACACCGAGAGGCTGCTTCAATCCAAGGTACTCCAACATTCTAAGGATTAGATAATCAGACAGGAGGAAGAACATCTGTCATCAACACATGGAGTAGCTGGAACCAGAAGGATCCAGGCATGCAGGAACCGTGCCGGACAAGTGGCATGGGTTATTTCTATTCTGTCTTGGCCAAGGCCCTGAGCAGTCCTTGGAAGCAAACTCAGCAGCCAGCCCCATAACACCCAGAGTTCTAACATGGCCAGGTGCAGAGGATCTCAGGATCCCAGGATCTTGGTCCCACCAGGATTTCATGGTCCCAAAGGCAACTTGACTCCCAGAAGATCAGACAGACCAAGGATATCTACCTTTTCTATAAACTTCTTTATCACCTGTGAATACAGCCGCAAACCTAGTTACATTTTTTTCAAGGCTTCTATCTCGTCAATTTTCTCTTTCCTCAGCCTCTCTCTTTTTTATTTGTCTTTTTTCTTCTTCAGTCTCAATCTCTTTTTAATATATTTTATTAGGTATTTTCCTCATCTACATTTCCAACACTATCCCAAAAGTCTCCCATACCCTCCCCCTCCCGAACTCGCTTACCCACTCACTACCACTTTTTGACACTGGCGTTCCCCTGTACTGGGGCATAATTAGTGTGCATGCCCAATCGGGCTCTCTTTCCAGGGATGGCCTACTAGGCAATCTTTTGATACATATGCAGCTACAGTCAAGAGCTTTGGGGTACTGGTTAGTTCATAATGTTTTTTTACCTAGAGGATTGCAGATCCCTTTAGCTGCTTGTATATTTTCTCTAGATCCTCCATTGGGGCCATGTGATCCATCCAATAGATTACTGTGAGCATCCACTTCTTTGTTTGCTAGGCCCCGGTATAATCTCACAAGAGACAGCTATATCAGGGTCCACTCAGCAAAACCTTGCAAGTGTATGGAGTGGTGTCAGTGTTTGGAGACTGATTAGTGGATGGATCCCTGCATATGGCAATCTCTAGAAGGTCCATCCTTTTGTCTATGCTCCAAACTTTGTCTCTGTAACTACTTCCATGGGTGTTTTGTTTCCAATTCTAAGAAGGGGCAAGTGTCCACACTTTGGTTTTCGTTCTTCTTGAGTTTCAAGTATTTGGCAAATTGTATCTTATATCTTGGGGTTATTCTAGGTTTCAGGGCTAATATCCACTTATTAGTGAGTACATATCATTAGCATTCTTTTGTGATTGAGTTACCTCACTCAGAATGATGCTCTCCAGGTCCAACCAATTGCCTATAAATTTCATAAACTCATTCTTTTTAATAGCTGTACTGTTAGTAGTAGTACTCCATTGTGTAAATGTACCACAATTTTGTAAACATTTTCTGTTGACAGGCATCTGGATTCTTTCCAGCTTCTGGCTACTATAAATAAGGCTGCTCTGAACATAGTGGAGCATGTGTCTTACTAGTTGGAACAGCTTCTGGATATATGCCCAGGACAGGTATTGTGTGAGCCTATGGTAGTACAATTTCCAATTTTCTGATTTCCAGAGTTGATTTAAAACTTGCAATTCCAACAACAATGGAGGAGTTTTCTGCTTTCTCCACATCTTTGCCAGCATCTGCTGTCATCTGAATATTTGATCTTAGCCATTCTGTCTGGTGTGAGATGGAATCTCAGGGTTGTTTTGATTTATATTTCACTGCTGATTAAGGATGGTAAACATTGTTTCAGGTGCTTCTTAGCCATTTGGTATTCCTCAGGTGAGAATTCTTTCTTTAGCTCTGAGCCCCATTTTTAAATGGAGTTATTTGATTTTCTGGAGTCCACCTTCTGAGTTCTTTATATATATTTGATATTACTCCCCTATCTGATTTAGGATAGTGAAAGATCCTTTCACAATCTGTTGGTGACCTTTTTGTCTTATTGAAGGTGTCTTTTGCCTTACAAAAGATTTGCAGGTTTATGAGGTCCCATTTGTCAATTCTAAATCTTACAATACAAGCCATTTGTCTTCTATTCAGGAATTTTCCCCTGTTCCCATATCTTTGAGGCTTTTCCTCATTTTCTCCTCTACAAGTTTCAGTATGATTTTATGTGGAGCTCCTTGATCCACTTACATTTGACCTTAGTACAAGGAGATAGGAAATGGATTGATTCACATTCTTCTACATGATAACCACCAATTGTACCAGCACCATTTGTTGAAAATGCAGTCTTTTTTCCACTAGATGGTTTTAGCTCCCGTGTAGATGATCAATTGACAATAGGTGTGTTGGATCATTTCTGGGTTTTCAATCATATTTCATTGGTCTACTTGTCTGTCACTATATCAGTACCATGCAGTTTTTATCACAATTGCTCTGTAGTACAGGTTTGGGTCAGGTATGGTGATTGCACCAGAGGTTCTTTTATCCATGAGAAGAGTTTTTGCTATCCTAGGTTTTGTTTATTCCCAATGTATTTGCAGATTGCCCTTTCTAATTCATTGAAGAATTGAGTTGGAATTTTAATGGAGATTTTATTGACTCTGTAGATTTCTTTTGGCAAGATGGCCATTTTTACAATGTTGATACTGCCAATCCATGATAATGGACGATCTTTCCATCTTCTGAGATATTCTTTAATTTCTTTCTTTAGAGACTTGAAGTTCTTATCATAGAGATCTTTCCCTTCCTTAGTTAGAGTCACTCCAAAGTATTTTATATTATTTGTGACTATTGAGAAGGGTGATGCTTCTCTTATTTCATTTTCAGCCTGTTTATTCTTTGTGAAGAGAAAGGTCATTGATATGTTTGATTAATTTTATATCCAGCTATTTCACTGACGTTGTTTTTCAAGTTTAGGAGTTCTGTGGTGGAATGTTTAGGTTCATTTATATATACTATCATATCATCTGCAAAAAAGTGATATTTTGATTTCTTCTTTTCCAATTTGTATCCCCTTGGACTCCTTTCGTTGTCAAATTGCTCTGCCTAGGACTTCAAGAACAATGTTGAATAGGTAGGGAGAAAGTGGGCAGCCTTGTCTAGTCACTGATTTTAGTGGGATTGCTTCCAGCTTCATACCATTTCATTTGATGTTGGGTACTGGTTTACTGTAAATTGCTTTTATCCTGTTTATGTATGGACCTTGTATTCCTGATCCTTCCAAGACTTTTATCATGAACGGGTTTTGGATATATTTAAATGATTTATTTGCATCTAATGAGATGATCATGTGGTTTTGTCTTTGAGGTTGTTTATATAATGGATTATGTTGATGGATTGCCATATATTAAACCATCCCTGTATCCCTGGTATAAAACCTACTTGGTAAGGATGAATGAAATTTTTAATGTGTTCTTGGATATGATTAGGGATAATTTTACTGAGTATTTTTGTTTCGATATTCATAAGGGCCATTGTTCTGAAGTTCTTTATCTTTGTTGGATCTTTCTGTGGTTTAGGTATCAGAGTAATGTGGTTTCATAGAATGAGTTGGGTAGTGCAACTTCTACTGCTATTTTGTGGAATTGTTCATGCAGAACTGGAATTAAATATTCTTTGAAGGTCTGATAGAACTCTGCATTAAACCCATCTGTTCCTGGGCCTTTTTTTTTTTTTTTTTGATTGGGAGACTATTAATTCCTCCTTCTATTTCTTTAGGGTATATGGGACTGTATATATCGTTAACTTGATCCTGTTTTAACTTTGTTACCTGGTATCTGTCTAGAAATTTGTCCATTTTGTCCATGTTATCCTCTTCTGTTGAGTATAGCCTGTGGTAGAAGGATCTGATGGTGTTTTGGATTTCTTCAGGATCTGTTTTTATGTCTCTCTTTTCAATTCTGATTTTGTTAATTAGGATGCTGTCTTTGTGCCTTAAGGGATGCTAGCTAAGGGTTTATCTATCTTGTTGATTTTCTCAAAGAACCAGCTCCTCTTTGGTTGATTCTTTAAGTAGTTCTTCTTGTTTCCACTTGGTTAATTTCACCACTGAGTTTTATTATTTCCTTACATCTTCTCCTCTTGAGTGAATTTGCTTCCTTATTCTGGAGATTTTTTATGTGTTTTCAAGCTGCTTGTATGTGCTCTCTCTGGTTTCTTTTTTGAGGCACTCAAATCTATGAGTTTCCCTCTTAGTAATGATTTCATTGAGTCTCATAAGTTAGGGAATGTTGTGGCTTTATTTTCATTAAACTCTAAAATGTCTTTCATTTCCTTCTTTATTCCTCCTTGACCAAGGTATCACTGATAAGACTGTTGTTCATTATCAATGTAAACGTTGGCTTTCCATTATTTATGTTGTTATTGAAGATCAATCATCCTTAGTCTTTGGTGGTCTGATAGGATGTTTTGGACAATTGCAATATTTTTTATCAGTTGAGGTCTGTTTTATGATCAGTTATATGGTCAATTTTGGAGAAGGTACCATGATGTGCTGAGAAAAAGTTATATCCTTTTGTTTCAGGATAAAATGTTCTGTAGATATCTATTAAGTCCATTTGTTTAATAACTTCTTTTAGTTTCACTGTGTCCCTGTTTAGTTTCTGTTTCCAAGGTATGTCCATTGATAAAAGTGGTTTTTTAAGCCTCCCACTATTATTGTGTGAGCTGCAATGTGTGCTTTGAGCTTTCTTTAATGAATGGGACTGCCTTTGCATTTGGAGCATAGATATTCAGAATTGAGAGTTCCTCTTGGAAGATTTTAACTTTGATGAGTATGTGTCCTTCTTTGTCTTTTTTGATAACTTTAGGTTGGAAATCAATTTTAATCGATATTTGAATGGTTACTCCAGCTGATTTCTTCAGACCATTTGCTTGGAAAATTATTTTCCAGCCTTTCACTCTGAGATAGTGTCTGTCTTTTTCCCTGAGATGAGTTTCCTGTAAGCAGCAGACTATTGGATCCTGTTTTTATAGCCAGTCTATATCTTTTTTATTGGGGAACTGAATCCATTGATATTAAGAGATATTAAGGAAAAGTAATTGTTGCTTCCTATTATTTTTGTTGTTAGTGTTTGCATTCTGTTCTTGTGGCTGTCTTCTTTTTGGTTTGTTGAGGGATTACTTTCTTGCTTTTTCTAGGGCATGGTTCCTGTCCTTGTATTGTTTTTTTTTTTTCTGTTATTATTCTTTGAAAGGCTGGATTCATGGAAAGTTAATGTGTGAATTTATTTTTTATCGTGAAATACTTTGGTTTCTCCATCTGTGGTAATTGAGAGTTTGGCTGGGTTTAATAGCCTGGGCTGGCATTTGTGTTCTCTTAGTATCTGTATAATATCTGTCCAGGATATTCTGTCTTTCATAGTCTCTTGTGAAAAGTCTGGTGTAATTCTGATAGGCCTGCCTTTATATGTTACCTGACATTTTTCCCTTACTACTTTTAACAGTATATCTCTATTTAGTGCATTTCTTCTTCTGATTATTATATGTCAGGAGGAATTTCTTTTCTGGTCCAGTCTATATGGAATTCTGTAGGCTTTTTTTATATTCATGGGCATGTGTTTCTTTAGGTTTGACAAGTTTTCTTCTATAATATTTTTGAAGATATGTGCTGGCCCTTTAACTTGAAAATCTTCATTCTCATCTACTCCTATTACCAGTAGGTTTGGACTTCACATTGTGTCCTGGATTTCCTGGATATTTGAGATAACATCTTTTGCATTTTGTATTTTATTTGATTGTTGTTCCAATATTCTCTATGGAATCTTCTGCATCTGACATTCTCTCTTCCATGTCTTGTATTCTGGTGCTGATGCTCGCATCTATGGTTCCAGATTTCTTGCCTAGGTATTCTATCTCCAGTGTTGCCTTACTTTGGGTTTTCTTTATTGTGTCTACTTCACTTTTTAGGTCTTGGATGGTTTTTCTCAATTCCATCACCTGTTTGGTCGTGTTTTCCTTCAATTCTTTAAGTTTTTTTTTTGTGTGCTTCCTCTTAAGGTTCTACCTATTTAGCAGTGTTCTCCTGTATTTCTTTAAGTGAGTTTTTAAAGTCCTTCTTGATGTCCTCTACCTTCAACCTGAGATATGCTTTTAAATATGGGACTACCTTTTCGGGTGTTTTTGCGTTTCCAGGACTGGATGAGGTGGGAGTGCTGTAATTCTGATGATGGTGAGTGGTCTTGGTTTCTGTTAGTAAGATTCTTATGTTTGCCTTTCATCATCTGGTAATCTCTGGAGTTAGTTGTTATAATTGTCTCTGGTTATATCTTGTTCCTCAGATGATTATGTTATCCTCTATCAGTAGACCTGGGAGACTAGTTTTCTCCTGAGTTTCAGTGTTCAGAGTACTCTATGCAGGCAAGATCTCCACTTGCAGAGAAGGGGCCCAGATATCTGGTGTTCAAACCTTTCTCCTGGCAGATGTTGTGATCCACTCACTAGAGGTACTAAGATCCCGTGGAGAGTCCTATGGGGACCTTTGGGTTGTCCACAGACTCTGCCCACAAGGTGCCCGATGCTGTCATGGACTGGAAGGGACTTGTGACCCTGATCATACCGGTTTCTCTGCTTCCCTAATGAATGCAGTCACAAGTCCTGCATGATAGTATTGGAGCAGAAGTTGTTTCCCACTCACCAAAGGTCTTAAGATCTCATGGATGTTTCTGTGAGGACCTTCGGTCTGTCCTCAGACTCTGCCCAATATGTTGCCCAGGTGCTGGCAAAGACCAAAGGGACTTGAGACCATTGTCAGGCCAGTTTTTCTGCTTCCCTAATTAATGCAGTCTCAGATCCTGTGAGATTGGATTGGAGCAGAGGTTGTGTTACATTCAACAGAAGTCTTATGATCCTATTGAGGGTCTTGTGGGGACCTTAGGGGTGTCTGCAGACTCCGAGCCCAATGTGCCCTGGTGCTGGCTTGTCAGTCTCTCTCTTATGGTACACTTTCTCTGCCTCCTTAAACAGATGTTGTAAAGATAATGTTTTCAGACTCTCTAGACACAGTAACCTTTTCCTAACTTCAGAAGAGGACTGCCCTACAGAAGCCATGACACCTGTCACCTGCTGGCACACTGAAGTAGGGTCAAAGGTAGTGTAACACTTCTATACCTTTAAGAGGTACTCTAAAAACACTGCTGGGGGCTCCTTTTTCTCTTGTAGGATCTCTCTTACCTTGGCCAAATTGGTGGGGCACCTGCCTGCCCCTTTCAGTCCTATCATCAGAGCCCAGCAGAAAATTGTCAATTGCTCCATATGGTCAGTCCTATCAGGACATGTCAGAGGGAAGGCTGCATCTATTTCATTCAGAAGATTTATTAGTAGTCAATTGGCCCCCAGCATGCTCTTTCTTTCCTCTCAGAATCCTCTCCTTCTCCTCTGTGGTGAAAGAACCTGTAAAAGCTGCTGACAGTCATCCCAAATAGGCTGAAGAGAGAATATGAGAGATTCCTTTAGATTAGCAAGGCTAGGGGGGTTTTCAACGAAGGGGATTGTGATTTGCCTTCCAGTTATAGAGATCAGAGGAGGAAAAAGGCCATTACTGAAGGGGCTGCAGTTGTCTGGGGTCCGCTGGATGAGGGTCATAAGTACATAAAGGCAGTGCGATGGTTGAGTCTGGACCCTCTGGGCTTTGATCTCGCTGGTCTTGGGCTTTAGCAACTGGTCCCTCCCCAAATATCTAGTGGCACCCTGTTGAGAGTTCTTGGGGGGACCAGTTGGGAATATGTGGGTGGGGTGCTGTGCCATTTTGGAGGTTCTTCTAACTCTGGATAGATCTTGGGAGAAACCGATGGCTACAGTTCACCTGGGGCCAGATTTAACTTTTTTTTCCCCCTCTGGATGGCAGAGGGCCAGGACTGGGGAGCCTGGATTATTCTTTTGAACCCAAGGCTTTAAACACGATAGGAGAGGGGGGATCCTGTGCTAATTTTTTCTAGATGAGAATGTAGGGCACTCAATCTGGCTGAGACCCTGGTCCCCTCTTTAAAACAACTTTAAGAGCTGAAAACAGAACCAAACCAAGGGTGCCCTCTAGTGGCCAACTAACATCAAAGCTGGCCATTCCGTAGAGCAGAAAGTTCTCTAAAATCTATTTCAGACATCCACCGAGAAAATGTGAGTCTTAGTCTTAATTTAAGTACTGTGCACAAGGGTCAGTCCAAGGGGCATGCTAATAGTCGGTCCCATCATCAGAGTTACATACAGGGGAAAAACCAATATATACACACAAAAAGATTACAATAACCAAGAGCAGGCCCCAATAAGATGGCCGAGAGAGCACACACTCACTTGGCACCCAGTAACAGAAACAGACAGCCGAGTGAGCACATTCTCACTTGGCATCCTGATAGGAGATCTCCAGGTATCCCTGGAACTTCCTCAGAACTGGGGAGTGAGTTCTTTCTGAATTTTTATCTCCTTGTCCTTGGCAAAGAAAGGCAGGCATCTCTGGTTGTAAAGTATAAAAAAAATGCTTTATTGCTGGCTATAGAGAACAAAGAGCTTCTTCCTAGCTGTATTTTCAGAGATCAGGGAAAACAATCTTGGGGAATGTCTAGGGGCTTTACTTTACTGGGAGATATACTTTAAGTTAGAATCTCCCAGTAGGATTTTTTCTACAACACACAAAACTTTACACAGAAAATTATTTCAATTATTTATAATAAATATATAATGTTTGGTTTGAACCAAATGTTAAATCCATATAAAATACATGGTAGTATTCCAAAAAACTTGTAATATTTACTTTAAACAATTTATACATTTACACCCCACAGCACTTCTTCATAACTGTACTACCCTTGCTGAGATCCTTCTTCTTCCCAAATGGTCCCTCTCTTGTTTTTATAATGGTTCTCCTTTTCTTTGTGTGTATATATGGAAACATCTCATGAAGGTGGTTGTATTGTACTCGTTGCTATGTTTTTGTGATCACAAGGTCTAAAGGACCACAATCTCGTCTTCAACTACACATATAAGAGCATCTGACCCTGAATTGCTCTTTTTCCTGAATCTACTTCTCCAGCCAAGGGATCACAAACACCACTTTTGAAGTACTCTATTGAAATGGGAAAAAAATGAAAATATTGTACTGTATCTTCATCTGTTTCTACCTGAGGTGATATATTCTCATCTTTGTCAAATGCTGGGCTCTGTACTATATGGACAACAGAAAATGGAAACATAATATGCTATATTAGTAAAAGGGAATAAAGTTTTAATGATTTGAATTTCTCAGGAAATACTGCCCATGTGAATTTTTTAAACATCTTTGAGAAATGACGTAATTACATACATGATATTCGGTATAGGTATAGATGAGATGTAAGTTTTCCAAATTATAGGGCCATTGAATATCTTTACCAATATTATAGAAAAAAAAAACTCCCTAACTTAAATAAAGATATGCTCATGAATATACAAGAAGCCTACAGAACGCCAAATTATTTGGACCAGAAAAAAAAAATCTTGCCATCATATAATAGTCAAAACAACAAATGCACAAAACAAAGAAAGAATATTAAAAGCAGTAAGGGAAAATGGTCAAGTAATATATAAAGCAAGATCTATCAGGATTACACATAACTTTTCCCTTAGACTAAGAAAGCCAGAAAATCTAGTGCAGATGTCATACAGAATGTAAGAGAGCAGAAATGCCAGCCAAGACTACGATATGAAGCAAAACTCTTTTAACATAGCTTGAGACAACAAGGTATTCTGTGAGAAAACCATATTTACACAATATCTTCCAATGCATCCAGCCCTTCAAACGATAATAAAGAGACAATTCCAATATAACGAGGGAAATTACACTCAAGAAAAAGCAAGAAATTACACTTGAAGGAAACCTAAAAGAAGATAGCTACATGAACAAAATTCCAACTCTAATAACAAAAATAACAGGAAGCAACAAGAATTTTTCCTTAGTATCTCTTAATTTTTCCTTAGTATCTCTTAATATCAGTTCACCAGTAAAAAGGCATAGAAGAACAAAATGGATGTGTAAGCAATATTCAGCACACCAGAAACAAACACCAAGGACAAAGTCAGAAATTACCTCAGACTAAAAGGCTGGAAAAGAACTTTCCAAGCAAATGATCCCAAGAAATAAGCTGGAGCAGCCATTCTAATATCAAATAAAATTGACTTTCAACACAAAGTTATAAAAATGTCAAGGAGGGAAACAGAAGAGATGTAAAATGCTATTAGGGCCCTTGAAGTCAGAAAGTATTATTATTCATGGCATAGTTTCAGTGGCTATAATGTTGACCGTCATACAATACCAAAACAAAGATTCAGGTAAATTTATGAACAAGATGACAAGACTGTGTCTTCCTTCAGTGTTACCATGGTAGTTGTCACCTCAGTTTCTCCCTTGACATTGTCTATTTTCACGGAAGCTTGGGGAACACAAGAAGACCTGAAAGCCAACACAAACCTAAGAAAATTGTAAGCATTTGAAGTCCACTTACAGATCTCACTGTCCATACTAGTTATCCATCTCTGTGGAAGTAAAAGAGAGCAGTAAAGTGACTTTGATTATTTTGGCTTTTATTACACACACTGGAATTTTTAAATGATTGCATACCACTCCTGTGCCTAAAGGGATGTACAATTTGTGATTTCTTAATTTTAAATCATTATAGCAGTTTTCTCTATAGAAAAGTTTGAGCATTAATTTATTGATAAGGTCAGTGCATGGGAGCTTATGTACCCTCTCCAACATGGTATGCATCTGATACTCGAGGGTCTCATCCACTAGTAGTCTGGCAGAGAAACACATGTGGCTTATACATTTGGTCCCAATTAGAAGCAGGGTAGATTGAATCCCAGGTTTATGTTGAAATAACAACTGCTTGGTCAGGAGAATACTTCTTAAGATGGCCATGAAGTCAGAGAAGTGAATCCTGGCTTGTGAGTTCATGAAAGACAAATTATATTTTGCTAGCTACTATAAGCAACATAGTAGGTTCACACACCAAGACACACAGACACAGACACAAACACCAATACGAATTCACTGTAGGATCTCAGATAATAAAATCCTCCTTAATAATAATTGTTGAGATGATTTTTCTCTAACACCAGAAAATAATCTGTCCTGGAGTTGATTTTTTAAATTAGTTAATCAATCAACATCCCAAACCTAGTATTCCTTCTCTTCTCTGCTCCCTGACTTCTCCTCCACTCCTGCTACCCCAATCCACTCTTCCTCAATTTTTCTTCAGAAAAGAGATCTTCCATGATAACTTCTAGTTTTGGCTATTGTAGTTGCACATCCACTCATATTGATGATAGACAAGGCCTGGCAGAATTTCATTCCATTGGCTATGGAAATAGAGCTAAGTGGAAGACAGGCTATGTGAACAAATCTTAACAAAAATTTACCCTCATTAACCATAAACTCTTTTTTATTTCTCTTTTTTTTTAATTAGGTATTTTCCTCGTTTACATTTCCAATGCTATCCCAAAAGTTGCCCATACCCATCCCCCCACTCCCCTACCCACCCACTCCCCCTTTTTGGCCCTGGCGTCCCCCTGTACTGGAGCATATAAAGTTTGCAAGTCCAAAGGGCCTCTCTTTCCAGTGATGGCTGACTAGGCCATCTTTTGATACATATGCAGCTAGAGACAAGAGCTCTGGGGTACTGATTAGTTCATGTTGTTGTTCCACCTATAAGGTTGCAGTTCCCTTTAGCCCCTTGGGTACTTTCTCTAGCTCCTGCATTGGGGGCCGTTTGACCCATTCCAATAGGTAACTGTGAGCATCCACTTCTGTGTTTGCTAGGCCTCGGCATAGTCTCACAAGAGACAGCTATATCTGGATCCTTTCAGCAAAATCTTGCTAGTGTATGCAATGGTGTCAGCGTTTGGAAGCTGATTATGGGATGTATCCCTGGATATGGCAATCACTAGATGCTCCATCTTTTCGTCACAGCTCCAAATTTTGTCTCTGTAACTCCTTCCATGGGTGTTTTGTTAACTATATTACAAGTACAGCTTTACATTTTTCTCTTTAATATTTTTACATTTTCTACATCTTCCAAGCCTGGTGGACAAAGTGTTCTTTTAGTCAAATTGTACTAATTCATACCAATATTGTCCAGGGAAGTTTCTTGGTAAGCCCTTTAGAGCATCAGTTTCTTACTTTCAGCTGTTCCTTCATCATGAGGAATAAGGTATAAACACAGTACATAGCCACAGTTTCTGTCATCGATGAGGACTTGGTCTGTGAAAGATACTATGCAGATTCTTAGCCTCTGAACTTGGCAATGGTTTACAGATGCTGATGTGAGTAAAATGAGGAACTAAAGGACAACTTTGTTAGGTCTCAGGTCTTCTTGTGCACACTGTTAACAGATAATAATATGGGGAATGAGATCTAGTTTTTTAGTGCAGAGTCATTTGTCCCTGGTCAATATAATATTAAAAGTTTTAAACATTTCTTGAATATCATCTACTGAAATTTAATAAATTTTAAATTTAAATTATGTAATTATAACAAAAAGAGAAACAACAGCAATTAATTAATAATAATAATAATAATAATAATAACAATAATAATAATAATAACAATAATACAGTGAGACTGATAAGCCTGCAGAGACAGGACTTGAGCGTCTATGATAGAATTTGAGTCAGGCATTGTGTACTCACACATTAATTATGAGGATCTTGCATAATTTTGTGTACATAGAACTGGATTATCACATGGATCTTTTCCCCCTCTTAAATTCTGAGCATGTGAAGAAAAGTGATATTTCTCTTTCTTATACAATTAAACAGATTCCATAAAAGCTTATCTTCTCCCACTTCTAAATAAGCATTTTCATTTAATTTATTGCCATGTTGTATGCTTTAACTGTTTGGTAGTTTTCTGTTAATTTTTGGTTTATCTTACATATAAAGCAAGTTTGATAAAAATTTGGTACGGAATTTTATGCATTTTATAATTGTAAAAATATTATTTCCACTCAACTCAAAGTGCTCTGTGGTTATAAATTGGCCTCTCAGTTAGTAATACACAACACAAATTCAATTCCACTTAACCCTTCTGAAAATGAACTTGCATGGTATTGTCTGATTTGAAGTTAATAAATCTATTTAACTAAACCAGAGACATTTGTGTTAGGAAGGAAACTACTACTGTCTGTTGTTTAGAAAATGGAAAAGATACTTCTACAGTAAAAGAAAGAAAGGAGGGCCTGCCTTCAGCAATTGTGGGAAGTCTGTGTTGCATGTGCATTTTTCAGTTCAGCAGCATCTAGGGCACTCAGAATACACAGAGATTTCTTCATATGTGGCGAGAAAAACCAAATCTACAGGAATCCCAGGCAAGTGCTTCAAGCGAAGTCTTAGTCGTGCGAAAGTAGATGTAAAACCTCCCTTCTGCATGGGAGGTTTGTAGGAAACAAACAAGCTCCAAATCCTATAAATGTAGTCTCTCTGAAACTTCCAGTAGAAGGTCTACTTGTTTTTATAAGATTTTATACATTTTAATGTACTTACATTATGGGTACATGTGTTTGATTAAGTACATATGTGTGTAACTGTGCACAAACCACTGCACATGTGTAGAGATTGCAGGACAGTGTGGAAGAGACAATCCTCTTCTTCTACCATGTATATTATTTCAGAGATGAAGTTCAGGTACGCGGTCTTGAGTGGCTAGTAACCTTACTTGAGTGGCTAGTGGGCCACCTCATACATTCCTTGAGCTTTAATTCTTTACATCCTCTGAAGATTGCCTGTTCATTCATCATGTCAAAACCCACAGAGACTATGAAGGTGGTCATGCTGCAAACCAGCATGAGTATAGAAAATGAAGCAACCAAAGTTTAAATGAGCCATTGATATTTCTTATCATCCTATCACTCCCATAGGTCGAAGTGGTTAAAACTCTCACCCAAGGCCTTCTACTATCAGTTGCATTGAACTAAAAGTGTCTGTAGCAGTATCTGTATGCACAGCGCCTGCAAGGTCTGAGATAGAAAGAGCCCAAGCAATGAGAGGGAAGGGCGTGCATGCCAGTATCTTTATCTCAGAAGTTATTTCTAGTTTGTAGCTTGGAAAGGAAAACATTCAAATTTCCCTAGGGTATCACTGGGTATGCAAACCATGCTTAAATCTAAGTCTCTAGTTCAGCATTGCCTGGCAAATGAAAATCAAACTGGATAATAATCTTGGAGGTCCTTTATATAATAAGGTATTGGCAGGGTTCTTTAAAGAATACCTTAAGGGTCCTTTGTTTATATATTATGGTTTGCAGTTTTTTTTTTTGTTTTTATGGGATTTCTGAGTGTTTGTGAACATATATGTCTCTGTGTCTACATGTATATTTCTTGTGCTTTTTCTTTGCCTCTTTTTAATTATGTTTGCTTTGTTCTGTTCTGGTTCATTTGTTTATTTTGTATCTTAATCTTCATTATTATTGTTATTAGTATCATTAATAGTATCATTATTATTTAGATGCCTGTTTGGATTTTAATAAAGGGAGAAAGAAAAAGTGTGAATTTGGGTGGGTTGAGAAGTGGATAGGTTGTAGGAGGATTTGGGGGGACAGTAATCTGAATCTATTGAATGAAAAACTATATTTTCAATGAAAAGTGTCTTCCCAGAAATTTTGATCTTACTATTAGTACAAAGGAATCAAAAACTTACTTTTTAAAGAATCATATTGTATACAGAGGAAAAAAATGAGAGCTTTTCCAACTGAGAAATATTTCATTTTGCAAGTATGGTAAGGACCCTAGAGTTAATAATCAAGAACACAGAGCACAACACAAAGCAGAAAAAAGTACAAAGCACACACAAATATACAGGCAGGAATCAAATTAGTCAATTTATTGACCTTTTTAATGGAGCACAAATCCTCATCCATTCTCCATTCAGACAAAACAGATTTGCTGTTGTCTCCAATGACTTTGAGTAGGATTTCATCCAGTAACCTTTCTCATCTATTTCATTAGAGCTGACTCATCCCTGCCAAGATTCCAGGACAGGAAAAATAGACTCCATCATCCACTTGGGTATGTGTGTTTCCAAGTTCCTTCATATATATTCTTCCTTATGCTTGGTGAACCCCTACATTAAATTATTTTTTCCTACTTCATAACTATAATTTCCTACTTTTATAAATCCTAACATACATACCTGACATAAAGATAGTCTTAGACAATTCCAAATGATCACATGATTAGACAACTAAAATAGATCACATCTATCCTAGTACAGTTCTGGAAGGCAGAAAGTGTAAAAATCAAGGAGCTGGCTAGTCTTACTAGTATTTCCTGGCACTGTGAATGGCAACCTATATAAGTTCTAAGTCCTTGTGACACTTTCATGGGAGTTGTCTAGGACTATCTTTATGTCAGGTATTTATGTTAGGATTTATAACAGTAGGAAATTACAGTTATGAAGTAGGAAAAAAATAATTCTATGTAAGGGCTCACCAAGCATGAGGAAGAATATATATGAAGGAACTGTAGCATTAGAAAGGTTGAGAACCACTCTCTGGATGCTTGAAAACAGAAAGCATAATGGAGTCATAGGCTGGTCTTGGCATCAGTCTGGTATCTGCTTCAGACTAATATCTTGCTTCCTTTTGTTTCTTGTGACCATGAGGGGAATAACCTAGATAGTATAGTCAAAGGACCAATCTGAGGACATGTTCCGAATCCATTTTGTGAAAACATGTGCTGTTGTATCATTTGGAAAGGGCTGTCTTTGGAACCAGTGCATGCACATGAGTGCTTTGGTGCTTTGCTCTTTCTTTCTTCTTTCTTTCTTCTTTCTTTCTTTCTTTCTTTCTTTCTTTCTTTCTTTCTTTCTTTCTTTCTTTCTTTCTTTCTTTCTTTCTTTCTTTCTTTCTTTCTTTCTTTTTTTCTTTTCTTTCTTTCTTTCTTTCTTTCTTACTATGTTTCATTCTTTCTTTCTTATTTTATTTTTTTTTTGAGGCAGGTTTTCTCTGTGTAGGCCTGGCTGTTGTAGAACTCATTCTGAAAACCTGGTTGGCCTTGAACTCATAAATTTGCCTGCCTCTTCCTACCAAGTCCAGGGAATAAAGGCTTGCAACACCACACCCAGCTTCTTTGATTTTTTTATTCTGCTATTAACTTATTGTTCCCAAGGTTGTTTATTTTATTATTTTATTTTATTAGATATTTTCTATATTTACATTTTAAATGTTATCCCATTTCAAGTTTTCCCCTCTAAAAACCCAATAACATGTCCCTCCTCCCCCTACTGACCAACCTAAGCACTCCTGCTTCCCCTGTCCTGCCATTCCCTTACACTGAGGTATAGAGTCTCTCAGGACCAGGATCCCCTCCTCTCACTGTGTCCAACTAGGCCATCATTTGCTACATATTCGGTGGCAGCGATGGGCCCCTCACTTTGCATTATTTGGTTGGTCTTTTTTTTTAATTACATATATTTTAACTTACATTTCAAATGTTGTATTCTTTCCCAGTTTTCCACTCCTCCAGAAACCCCCTATCACATCCCCTGTCCCCCTGCTTCAATGAGGGTGTTCCTTCACCTGTGCACCCTCTCCCACCTCACAGTGTGGTGGCTAACAAGTTTATATCTCTGTATCCTTATCATTCAACACCATATTGGGGATCCTGCAGCTTATAGGGAAAAGATGTTCAGATTCTGAGAACTGCAGGGTACCATCAAATACATCAATCTCAAGCCACATGTGGGTACATCTTCCTAAAAAACGTGTCGTCCTGTTAATAGCTTTCAGTTGGATCTTTAAGTACCTCAGCCAAGATTGAGGTGACTGTTCCCTGCATAATCACTGCCCACTTCATTTTGGGGAGCATCTGTGCCAGGAAGTCAGGGTAGATATCCACATAGTTGATGCGGATTTCAGTGGCCTGCAGGCACAGATGGAAGTCATGCATGTCAAAGCCTTACACATTTGAGCTTAGGAGATAGTATGTGAGCAGTTTCATGTTGTCATTTTGGATTTCTGCATAGGACATATTGTCTTTCATTAATTTTGGGATTTATTTACATTTTAAATGATAGCTCCTTTCCCATTTTCCATTCAACAAATCCCCAACCCATCCACCATCTCCTCCCTTCCCTTTGAAAAAAGGCTTAGTTTGTATTATATTTCTATATTGCACTCCATCACTGAGTGAAATCAAGACAGGACACATGTAGGAGTATAGGTAGGGTACATGGAGAAAGGCTGCTTATTGGATTGCTTTCTCAGCACAGTTTTCTCAGCTTTTTTTCTTACAAAATTTGAAAGCTTTTTTTTATAACTTTTATTTTAATAACATACCCACAAACACACACACACACACAAGACATAAGATCACTAAAGAACAAGCGAAATGATTGTAAAGCAATGTCCTAAATGTATTTCATTATCTCCAGTGCCATATTTATAAGTCAATTCTAGAGGCCTTATGTCTAATCATATTTGGCAAATGGATATAACCCATTATGCAGAATTTGGAAAACTAAAATATGAACATGTTTGTATCGATACTTGTTCAGGATTTCTTATTGCTTTTTTCTGCTTCTCTGCATAAAGGAAAGGTTTCTAAAAATGTAATTGATCATTGCCCACAAGCATTTAATGCAATAGGATTGCCTAAACATATCAAAACTGATAATGGGCCATCCTATTCTAGTAAAAATTTTATTTCATTCTGTAAGGAATTTGGAATCAAACATAAAACTTGAATTCCTTATAAGCCCATGGCAAACGGAATAGTTCAATGTGCTCATCACACCTTAAAGAATTGGCCTTTTATGACAAAACAGTGGCAGTTATATCCCCCAAGGTCACCAAAGGCACATCTTGACTTTACTTTATTTGATCTAAATTTTTTGCAAACTGATATTAAAGGTTAGTCTGCAGCAGATCACCACCGGCATCCAGTTACTTCTAATTCTTATGCATTGATAAAATGAAAGGACACACTAACTAAGGAATGTAAGGGTCCAGATCCGATTCGAATCTGGGGAAGGGGCTCGGTTTGCGTTTTTTCATGAGAAGATGGAGCACAGAGGCTGCCCAAGAGATTAATTTGTTAGCTGAACACAGATCCTGAATCTTCTTATAAGTATCACTCTGAGAACTAAAATTCCTCTTTTGCATAGAATTTAGTTGGGGACTCAACCTCCCAAAAAAGCTGTTTTCTTGCTACTCTCAGAGCTTTGCAATTTGCAACTGAATAAAGTATCTGGACTTCCCCAAAAGAAGCTTTGCATTGCTACTTTCTCATTGTCTGGGTCTCTTTTTCTTAAGCAGGTCAATCAACATCCTCCAATCAGACTGCAGGGGGAGTGCATCCCTGCAAACAAAGGCTTAATGTGGCAACTGCTATTTTCATTCTAAAGACATTCTACCATGCATTTTGGCTTTAGGTCTGATTTGAAAAATAGGTTTATTAGAAGGGCTAGGAAGGCAGATATTTCAAATATTAGAAGAGATTGGTTTTTATTCTGATAGATGGTCTTAGTCCCTTTGCTGGTCTCTGGTTTTCCATCCTTGCTATTATTGCAAGCTCCCCTAATTTCCTCAGGCTGTGGGAATAACAGAGATGAGGAGGATGACCTCCAGCTCCTAATATAGCCTAAAAGCCACAAATTGTGATGTTACCAGTGGTATAATTCTTGTTGAGGCCTTGCTAAATCTGCTGTTGGCAATACTCCTTTAGGAGATGCACAGTACTGAGAACTGTGCATACTGATTCGTGATGATATGAATACAGTATGGGTACAGCTTCGGTGCAGATATTTACTGTATAATATCATGGGTATTCCGTGTTCTTTGTCTAATATCCACGTAGCAGTGAGTGCATACCATGTGTGTTCTTGTCTTAGGGAGAAATGTTCCACATGTATCTGTTAAATCCATTTGGTCCATGACTTCTATAAGTTTCACAGTGTCTCTGAGTTGAATGGTAGGGATATAAAGTAGGGAAAGAATTTGTTCAACCCAAATTACATGAAAAAAATTAAATTAATATATACTTTTTTTTAATCCAAAAAGCATGCCTATAGACCCATCTAATGTAGGGAGATCCTATTTGATGTTTCCTCTTCGTAGGTGACTCTAGATTTTCACAAGTTGGCATAAGATTACTAGCACACTCAGATTAACATAAACGCATTTTCAGTCATGTCTAAAACCTTCACACCAATCGACCACGATATTCTCTGTACATTCCATGGGCTAAATGTCAGAAACATGTGTGTTTTACAGTGTGTCTCAGCTTTATAGTGTAAATCCTGAAAGGAGGGCCATGGTCAACCTTCCTACTTCCTGCTTCTGGGCCACTATTTGCTGTTCTGTGGCACTACAAAGGATTCTTTGTTAATCAGGTACCACTGTGCCATAGATATGTTGAAGTGACAGAGTGTACAAGCATCCATGGGACCTAGATGCTGATGAGAACACTCTTACACCGTCTCCTGCCTTCACAACATACTTATTAAGATGGTGAAATATTGGGAAAGTCATGGTAGAACAAATTCTTTAAAGCCCAGTGCTGTTCTCAACAGTCATCTCCTGATTTTCTATATGGACCTCATATGTTACACTTTGAAGTCAACCCACAATCTCATGTTTCTTGTGCAAGTCATTAGAGTGTCAATTAAATCTAGACTTTGGGAATATATCAATAAGTCTGCATTATCTTAATATTCCCTGCCCTTAATTATGGTAACCTTGCCAAGAATAGATGTCTCACCATTCTCACTGACAGTTTACCTGGTAAATAGATAGTTGAGAAAAAGACATTCTTCTAAGGCCCAAATAGCCTAGTTAATCAGTATATGAGAAGCAGGGCTGACATCACTCAGCACAAAAGCTAAAGAGAGTCTCTTGTTTTGTGGAGAACTGAGAGAACAGCAGGGACAGGGGCCTTAATGATAGTCAGTCCAGACCTGGAGGCTGGGTCTAACAGCATCCAAAGGAATACAGGCCAATTTCCTCCAGCTTCCTGGAGGAGCACTGTTTCTCTTCAAAATGTGACAGGGATGGCACCCACAAGGGGGAAGAATGAAGTGTGTTCTAGACTTATTTTGAGCCATCAGGGTAATGATCCTCCCACATTTTCCTTGCTATTACAAATGATCAACCTCAATAGGGGTCATGTAAGCTCTGCTGACACCAGAATCTCTAATTGCAAAACCCTTACAGGAAAGACCAGTTTTCCTCCACTCTAAGGATAAAAAGCAAGGATTGGGCTCATATGGCTAAGCATTTTCTGACTAGCTTTGAGAGAACAGCGTGGTCCAAGGCCCAGATTTCAGATTTGGTGATTACTGACAGTTTAAAAAGTAAGTACCTGTAACGTTTGCTCTGTGGTACTGAAAAATATTGTCCCCAAATGTATGAACACAAAACGGTGAGCATGTAGCCTAAGGAGCAACATTTCCCTGATTTAACACCAGGCACTTGGCATTCATTCTATACACAGAAATACCCCCGAGTCTCCAGACCACCCTCCTCAACTGTACATTACAAGCATTACAAGTTTTTGTTATAGACCATAAGATACAAGTCTTCAAGAAAACACAATCAGACACAAGGCAGAAACAAGAACTCATGTATTGATCAAATTGCATTATCAATAAAAAAATGTCAGCAATGGGTTGACATTGCTTAGTGTCTGCATAAAATTGGTATAAATGGACCTAAAAGTTCTGTAACAGTTCATGAGTACAAGAATAACAAGATTATAATTTCTTAGTAATAAAGAGAGAAATACTTTCTATTAAAGTATTCAAAACCCTGTCTAAGGTAGATTTGTCACTCAATGGTAGTATTTGATTTGTAAATTCAAAAGCTGACCCGTCAGGCAGGTCCAGTTATTCGACGGTCTCGAGAGGACTTTCTCCTAAGAAATAAATGGGGTGTAGAGAGAGATGAGGATATTGTGCGAACAAAGATATGGAAATGTTCTGAATTACATCAGGACCCCAATGTATTAGCCATGACCAAGGTTTAAATGCACAAGCAAAAGGGGAAGTGCCTTTCAGCAGGAGAAATGGGGCAGAAGCAATGCACCTCAGCAGGAGGGATGGGGCAGCAGGGTGGGGGGGGGGAGAGGAAGTACTTCTCAGCAGGAAGGAAGGGGCAGCGGAAATTTTTCTTTTGGCGACTACTGGTGGAAGCAGGAACTTGGCGTTATCAGGGTACATCTTTAGGTCAGGACATCCAGCACTGACTTAGGGTTGGAACAATCTGTAGTTGTTCTCGGAGCAGTGAGTATGTGGCCTGCTTTTGACCCTCTTTTCTTATCGGGGGTGGGGGGAGAGACCCAAATCAGAGATCAGGACAATAGCGTTGCAGTAATAGCTCCCAACAAAAAGCATAGATGCACTCCCCACCACCAGAAAATTAAAAAAACAAAACAATACAAAACAAAACAAAAACAAACAAACAAACAAACAAACAAGCAAAAAAAGCAAAAGATACTCCAATGCACTGTATCTGCTTTGATGTGAGTAAATCCACAAACATTAATGAATAGCAACACAGGAAGGAATTATGCACAGCAAGGCACACACACACACACACACACACACACACACACACACACACACACACACACACACACACACACACACAAAAGTAAAAAGAAACAGTCCAGTCAAGAAGCTATTGAAGAGAGTACTTTAAAATTTATGATAAAGAACATGAAGTGTATTTCTTCACAGTTGATGATTTCTGGTGGAGGGCAAGGAAGATTCATTTTTATAGCTTGTGTTTGATATTTTCTAGGTTCTTCTTTTTATACTCCAAAACACTAGATAGGACAGAAATACAGGTAGAGAGAGGAATTAGAAAATCTCTGAATCTAATTTTTTTCCTAGTGCTTCTTCTTTAACTATGGATTTGAAAAAACCACAACCAACTTGTGTAACCAACCACCAAACACCAGACAAAATGTACTAGCTTTGACACTCAATCTTGTGCAAAGTTAATGCAGCAGGAGTTTTTCACTAATTTATGTTGTATGTAAATATAGTGTTTCACCAAACTTAGTAACTCTGTATTTCATACTTCCTGCATTCAGCTGTTCACTATTTTAATATTACTCATACCTATTCCATGCTGTGCCATGTGTTTTGATGCAATTATGTTTCATCTGGGGACCTCATATGAAATGCAAATATTGTGTGTAAATCTCCCTTAGTGTTACTTCATAAACATGTTTCATCTATGGAGTAACAGTATTAATGCTTTCTGTTTGAAGTACACTTTCAGTGTGCATAAGTAGATACTCCTCTTTAGTATTTTATGATACACTAAATATAACATATAGTGTATACTTAGAAGATGAATCCAGTAAAGGATTTTTAAAATGTTGTGTGAGGGCTTTGTGATTTAAAAAAAAAAAAGTGTTCTCAATAGTATTGGCTGAGATTCTGCAGTCTTGTGTGTGCTCTTTTCTAATGAATCATAATTAACGTTTATGCTGAGACTCAGAGAGGCAGGCTTATCAGTAGAAAGAAAGCCATTATCTTGGAATCTCTCCTTTTATAAGTACTCCTATAAGTATATAAATGTCTGGGTGGCGAATTAGACAGAAACCATGTCTTGGTATACTTGTTGCAATCTGATAGCTTTGTCGTAACCAATCACCCCACCTCTCAGGACTTGAATTAATGTAACTTCCTAAAATGTCCAAGAATTACAAAGACACACACCAGGTACATGCACACCACACATTCTGACTCATTCTCTGATTCTGAATCTTCCTATGACTGTCCTTGTGACTCTGCCTCTCCTCCTTTTTCTGCCTCTACATTCTCTACCTCAGCCTGTATCTGAACCTCTGCCTCTGCACCTTCCTATGCCTTTGATTGTCCCACTGCTACTTATTAGTGCTGAGATAACATACAGGTTAGTTTAGTTTTAGAATTGATCTACTGTGGAATTGGTTTTCTATGAACATTAAGTTGCCTCTCTACCTTGTACTAAAACCATTTGATTCAATTTGAATCTTCAGTATAATGAGAGATGTAACCCAAATTCATAGGGCAACAATTTCTAGGTAACTGTCTGGCATTGAACAGTCACTCCACTGTTCTGAACAAACTGTTTGTAACCAGTAGTTTAAGCACAGGCAGATAGCATAAGTGTAAGTATGCAAGCCTGTCTTGATTTCAATGTGATAAAGATCGGGGCCCAAAACTACAAAAGGAGGTAATGGTTTCTTTCTGTTTACAAGTCTCAGCTTGTAAATTGCATGACCTAGGAAAGTCAGGACAGAACTTGATTCAGAGCTGGTAAGTAGAGGCAGAAACTGAAGCAGAGACTATGGAAGAACTCTGGATTACTTTCCTCCAAGTCATAGGTATGCGAGGTCCTAGAGGATGCAAAACAGAAAAGAAAGAAAAAATATGTACCAAACATATCACAATGGTTGACCTACATGCATACTTTAAAGTCTGCTCTTGATAATATTTGTGTTCATTTGGAAATCAAGTTCTACATGGCAATTGGTAAACAGCATACTTTTCATTATTTCTATTGGATGGACATTTTTACCTAAAGGAGTGTATTTGTTGGATGTGAACATTCCTGGACTACATGGAGGTCCTAAGTTAGCTTGTATCAGATCCCATGGAACAGGACTTACATGTGGCTGTGACACACAGGATGATCACTGGGAATTGAATCCCAGACCCTCTGCAAGAGCAGCCAATGATCTTATACTCTGAGTCATGTAAAATTCTCCACATTTCTGGAGAGAGAAGGAAGGTGTAGGAAGAGAACATTACTCAAAATGCCCAAATTCATCTAAGAATAAATTAATGCTTGCAAGGGTCTGTCAAGATACACAACAAAAACAAGAAAAAATTAGAAGGTGTGTAAAAATTGAAAAGAATGTTTGTTTCTGCTCTGTTGTGTGTTCTGACCAGGACTAAATGAACACACTAAATGAAGCTGCACTGAGAAGCATAAAGAAGGGAGGTACCACACTCTGACAAGTGCTAAGGTTGTTTCAACTGTATTTGTGTAATCCTTCAGGGGCTTCTTGTCAAAAATAAACCCCCTTTATCAAATCCCCAACAGTAAATTCTGTGTGTCTCATTTGGAGACTGGGCAGAAGATATGTGAGATGCACCAGGAATGATTAAACTTTATGTTCTCTTGCTCAGAAACCATTTTCAGGGATCCTATGAAATCCAAATGTCAGCTCCAGACTGCATAGTATCAGGTTTTTCTTGGCCAATTCAAAATTAGAGCCAATATCTAAAAAGATGACTTATCTGTTACACAAAGTTGCTGCTACCAAATAGGAGGTGGCTATGATTCCCAACACCAACACTCTGGATCTCTCTCTCTCTCTCTCTCTCTCTCTCTCTCTCTCTCTCTCTCTCTCTCTCTCTCTCTCTCTCTCTCTCTCTCTCTGTCTCACTCTCTGTTTCTGTCTGATTGTGTCTGTGTGTGTTTCTGTGTGTGTCTGTCTGTTTCTGTCAGTCTGAATGTGATTGAGTGTGTGTGTTATTATAATGTAGCCCATTCTTAAAATAAGAAAGGCACTTTCACTTTGTGTTTTTTTTTCTTTCCATTTTGGCCAAATTGTATTGATTAGCACTGGCTGGCCTCAAATTGGCTATGTATGTATGGCTTTCTTAGAAGTCAAAAGAGATATGATTTCATAAGACCCATAGTCCTCTGGTTAAAAGCAGGAATCACTGTGATAGGCTTCCATTTTGTAATATTATAAGGTTTGAACTATATGAAGGTATGTAAGTAGTCTTCAAAATTAATTCCTAGGTGCCAGGGAATGGGGGCAAACACACATTTAATCCCAGGACTTATTATGCTGAGGCAGGAAAATCTCTAAATTCCTTGTCAGTCTCGTCTATAGAGCAAATTCCAGTTCAGCCAAAGATATTCCATGGAATGCAGCCTGGAAAAAAAAAACTTGAAATGAATAAACTTCATAGTTAAGTAATGAATAATTAAAAAAAAAACGCTGCGAAAGACGAGTGAAATATGCAATTATATAGACATATACCAAATCCATAAGAAAAACCATCTAAACAGCACCTTAACACCTTAAGAAATAGAACCAATCATGATAATCTCCCACCAAAACAACCCTGGGACTAGATGGCTCTAGTGCAGAATTCTATCAGACCATCAAAGAAGAACTAATACCAATTCTCATGAAAGTGTTCCACAAATTAGAAACAGAAGGAACACTACCCAATTCATTCTATGAAGCCACAGTTACACTGCATATTCTCCTGTGGAGATGGAATGGTCACTGCCTAATGAGGAACTGGTCACTTCTTCCTTTCATACAGGACTTTGTTTGAGATTATTTTTTGCTTCTACCATGGTTAATATTACAAATAGATTTTAAATACAGTTTTAACATATGTGAATTTTAGCTTTAGAAAATATCATGTATATTTAACAGGCTTTTAACAATCATAACTTATATTCACAACATAAAAGCAAAAGAAGTTACAACCTATTTAATCAATGAGAGAAAATTAGAGACTATTCTAACCAAATTGAACCAGGAGGAAAATAAGAACTGTACTGAAAAACTGATTTTTAGTAATAAAAATAACAAAAATAATGATGATGATAATAATAATAATAATAATAATAATGAAATACATTAGAAATTAAAAAAAATGAATACATATATTTTGCTAGTTTAAGTAAAAAATACTAATGAATAATAAGAAATATGTTCACCAGATTTTGAAATCCCAATCCTCTTCATTTTATGAAAATTTAGGTTGGAATTTGAAAGATTAGCTTTGTGAATAGTTGTCCAGGAAATTGACAGATGCCCTTAGGTTATGTTGCTTTCAGTTGTTATGGAGACAATGCCTCAATTACACTCCTTTCTGTGGCTTGCAATTCTAGGTCCGCAGTCTGCCACTGCCTCCACCTCCACCTCCATTTCCGCCTCTGCTCTACCTCGGCCTCCTCCTTCTTCCCCCTTTCCTTGTCCATGTCCCTGTCCCTGTCCCAGTCCCTCTCCATGTCCCTGTTGCCCTCCCTGTCCCTGTCCCTGTCCCTGTCCCTCTCCCTCTCCCTCTCCCTCTCCAGCTCCCTCTCCCTCTAGCCTCCCCACTAGCACACAGATAACCCTCAGATTAGTTCAGTTTTAGTACTGATCTACTCTAGATTTTTTTTCCTTCATGTCTACTTCCTTCCTAGCTTGTTTAAAACTATTTAATTCAATTTGAATCTTCCACATAATAAGAAATTTATTCAAAATTCATAGGCCAACTATTGCTAAGTAAGTGTCTGGTGTTCATCAACCACTCCACTCTTCTAAAGGAAGTGTTTTGTAATCAGAATTTTAAGCACAGGCAGATATCTTTAGTGTTAGTGTAAAATTCTGTATTGTGTTCAATGTGATACAGATCAGGACCAAAACTGTTGGAAACCAGGCCTTACCTAACTTGAACTGTGTTTCACCTGTGAGGCAAACAGAGGCTGAAAAAAGAGGGGAACTATATAGGTGAGAGAAAAATGGAGCCAAGACAATTTTCTGATCTAGGCTCAAATATTTAATAAAAGTTTGCACTTATAAAGGGGGAAACCCATTCTCTGCCAAGCCAAGTTTCTTGCTTTCCTGATACCAAGTTGTCAGCACAGCCTTTTAGCACTAAGTCACCAAATTCACAGATTGCAGTTAACTACAGAAAATCTTGGAGAACCAATTTGGCCTCATGGCAGATGGCAGGTAGTTTCACATCAAAGGAAACTAGCTGAGGAGCTGCACTGCAGGTGGCCCTGCCTCAATGGCATAAGGTCTGAACCTGCATAGGTTGGAGGAGGTTATACTCCCCCCCCGTTAATAATATTTTAAAAAGTGCTAAACTGAGGCATAAAATGTATTTATGCTCTATAGTCTTGTCTGGGAGTTATGGTGACTGGAGGCCACACTTCCCTTAGGAAATCTTAGATCTTCCTGAAGCATCAAATTCCATTATGGATGCTACGTGCAACTAGTTTGTGTTATATATCACACAAAACATGGCTCTGTGTTGTGTTATCAACAGTCATGGATTTTGGCATGTACCTCTGTCTTAGATTGGTATGGTTCTGAGATCTGGATGTCTGTCATTGAATGTCCAGCCCTCATTATCACACCTTATTCCCAATTCAGACCAAAGTCATAATATGTACTAGAATGAAGATCAATAACTGCCACCTTCACTGTTGGAGGCAAGGCTGTACATCTGCTACAGTCAGGCTGAAGGACTTGGATGACCTGCTTGAGAAACAAAGGTGGGACAGTGATAAGCAACAGTATGAAAGTTTCTTTGGAGAAGTCCAGGTACCCCATTCAGTTGCAAATTGGCAATGATCAAGCTTAGTCTTAGAGATTCTGGTGTGGGGAGGTGGCTTTGAGAATTGCAGAAAGGCTGCAGCCTCTCTGGGAGTGGAGGCTGTGCTCCAAATTAAATTTGCTAGCTAATTAAGATTTTAGCTATCTTCCCTAATTCTTCTAATACTGGAATTATTAATAGACCAGTCCAACATTGAATTAGGATACCTGGTCACAGTGAAGTTAGAAGATGAATCACTATAACTCTATCTTGAGACTAATCTTTCTAAATCAGATTACACAGTCTCTACTGTTCTATATCCCATAATTCTTAAAAACCTTGAAGTAAAGCATCTTAGCTTGTCCAAACTGGGAAAATGATAAACAAAGGTAGGTCAAAAACATATACCCAATTCAGCTTTCTTGTCACTACAGTCAGGGCACTAAGCAAACACATCTGTTAGTTTGTCACAAAAATTAGCCTTCATATATCTGCAGCATTCTGTGAAGAGAACCTATTCTTGTCCCTTTCCCAATAAAGTAGCTACTTAGGATCAAGCCATATACCAATAAGTAGATTTTTTTCATTTGACCTAGACATGATTATGTCTCCTATTTAAGATACTATCAGGCATTTTTAAGTTCTTTGACATCCAAATTTCAAAGTTCTTAAAGTGTGATTTAAATAATGTGCATGGGGATATAATTTATCTTGTCCTTTGTTTTTTTAAAAAGAAGAGTTTTTTAAAGTTCCACATTACCCTGTATTAGATAAATTAATAAATTGTTTACAAAACATTTCAAATGCTTTACTGTTATAGTCAGTATTAATATAACAAGGCCAGCGACTAATTACACTTTCAATTGTTTATCTTGAAGAGCGGATTTAACTAGAAAGCTTTAAAATGTATGAATAGTCCCCCTCTTCCTTTCTCTTTCTCACTTCCTCCATTTCCAGCAGCAGTCTTCTTGCCTCTGCAGGTATTTTACACATGAAGTGTCCAAGCAAAATGACATGTACACAAACAACCATACCTACCATCAAAGTTTATAAAATAAAAGAAATGATGTGTAGACTATGATTCTAATTTTTCTGGGAAAGGTAGGATAGGAGAGAGAAATCACTGTGTATGGACTCACAAAGACACAAAGAACCCCCCAAATAGATCCAATTTACCACTCCTTAGAAACACAAACACCACAGGCAGGAGGAGGGATTTTGAATGAGGAACTCTTTCCTTGTCTTTCCAAGTGCTTTGGTGGATGAGCACAACTACAGAAAAAGGGTCTCACAGCAGGTAAACTCCCACCACCACCCCACACAAAGGCAAAGTCATCTTGGTGGAACCAGGAGCAGATCACCTGCCTCTGCATGTTGTTTCTGTTTAGCTGCATTTGGAGAAAGCAGTTGGAGCAGTTGCTGCCTGCTCTTGAGAAGGGCTCTAAGGGTACAATGTATAGGTCTGTAGAATTGCAACAAGTTTGGACCCTAGAAAAGTAATGGGTTGCTGAAATGGTCCTGGACTGTGAATCTTAGGGTCTTGCTAGGGAATTTCTTAATCTACAGTGACATTTAGACATTGGAGCAAGCAGAGGTGCTTTGATCCTTATCTTAGGCATTCAAAGTTGTCCTGGAAGACAATCGTTGTGACTGTTTGTGAGGCTTTGCTGGAGGAGAGGGGATAATGACAGCCCTCTACACAATCTGCATGGCACACAACTAGAGCTTTGTTTCTTATGAAGCATAGAAGTGACAGAGGGCAAAACACCACAGGAGACAACTATATCAGCGTCCCTTAAGTAAAATCTTGCTGGTGTATGAAATAGTGTGCCTTGCAAATACTGAAGTGTGTGCTCACAGTCATCTATAGGATGGAATACAGGGCCCCCAATATAGGAGCTAAAGAAAGTACCCAAAAACTGAAGGGGTCTGCAACCCTATAGGTTGAACAACAATATGAACTAACCAGTACCCACAGAACTTGTTCCTCTAGCTGCATATGTAGCAGAAGATTGCCTAGTCGGCTATCATTGGGAAGAGAGACCCTTGGTCTAGCAAAATTTATATTCCACAGTTCAGGGGAATGCCAAGGCCAAGAAGTGGGAGTGAGTGGGTAGGTGAGCAGGGGGCAGGAGGTATAGGGGACTTTTGGGATAGCATTTGAAAGGTAAAAGAAGAACATATGTAATAAAAAATGTGGGGGAAAATAAAGAGACGAGGTCGTTTCTACAATTAGGAAAAGTCTCATTACTTTATCCCATTAAATGTGCACATTAAAAAAAAAAGTGGCTAATGGCTTTGAACAGGATCCTTGCTGAGGACAGGATCTTATAAAGGGTTCCAGATAGACAACTCATTTACAGTTTTACAAGCTAGTACTTATAAACAATTGATCATTGGAAGCCTCAAGCTGAGACACCCGATCACTGGGCATAAGTGTTGAGATAATTTGAAGATATTTCCATTGTTTTGAATAATCTGTATGATATTGGTTACATTTACTCTATGGAAGGAGTATGTGTGTGGAGTCCCTTGTGTCACTGAAGTAGGAGTTGTAAAACACCTGTGGCTATGATGCAAGTTCATATCTATGATGTGTTTGTGATGTCAGTATTTATAAAGGAGGAGGCATCTCTGAGATGCAATAACACATTTAAAAAAGAAAACCACAAGCCAAAACGGAAAGGGAATATTGCCTTATGTTGTTGTATTTCTGTTTTGTGTGTGTTGTGTGTGTGTTTTGTATTTTGTTTTTGTTTGTTTGTTTGTTTGTTTTCTTATTTGTGTGTATGGTCTGATTTTTGGATTTTTTCGAGACAGGAATTCTCTATATGCCCCTGGCTGTCCTGGAACTCACTCTGTAGACCATGCTGGCCTTGTACTCAGAAATCTGCCTACGTCTGCCTCCCAAGTGCTGGGATTAAAGCTGTGCACCACCAACACCCTGCAAATATTGCCATTTTTAGTGAGATATTTTAATGGTTTTTTTACTGATTTATGTAAGATATTTCAAATGGTGTGTCCATTTTTTTTCACGTTGTTGCATTATTCCTTTCAAAGTTTGTTGATTATTGCTCACAAATACAGGATTTAACATCAGGACACTGACATTCTTCTTTTTCATTTCATTCCTCTCCTTTTTTTCTGTTTAACTTATCTGGAAATGGATTTTTCTGTATAGTCCTAGCAATTCTGGGCCTTCTTGTGCAGTTCAGTCCTGAATTCAAATCTACTGGATTTTATCACCAAATCCTGAGATTAAACCCCTTTCTAAGCAGACATCAACATTTTTTTTAATTTTCTGTCTCACAATACTTCTTTAGAAGATGTCCTCATCACAGTTCCCAAGTAATGCCTTCAGACACTTCTAACTTTCTGTAGCAACCTTACCATATAGAGCCTATGTAAGGCATCCTGTTGGGTAGCATTCTGTCTTAAGCTGTCCACATCCAAAGTGTTTGTATTCTTCACAGTGGCCTGTGAGGTTAGTGTGATAAATCTGGGATGAGCTGTCAGGTGAAGAATTATTCACCACTGCAGCCACAAAGCTTGCAGTTTCCACTGCTCCTGATCATGATGCTGCAGAAGGTTTCTTTGATTTTCATAGACACTGGCTTCTTATTCCCAAATCTTGGTAGTGGTACTGTATTCTGCCTGTCTGTGTAAACAATTAGACATGAACCATGTCTTAGTATACTGGTTGAATCTTGAGAAGTTTGTTGTTCTTTTCTGCTGGATAGCCTGTTACTGGGGAAATCAGGCCATCAAGATTATTCTTAGCCTGGAAGGTACAGCGTCAGGGTCAGTGGAAGTGTGAAGTCTGGGTAAGGACTAGTTCTTAATCCAGATATTCCCTATGTATAAGAACTGTAATTGTCAACATTTCTCATTAAAAAAAAAAAACACTTGAGGTTTATATGTGTTATTCTCAAATGACAGCTGTACGTTTTTTTCCACTTAAACACACCCCTCAATATACAAGAACAGATATCTACAGGGCCCTTTATAAACTATTCAGAGTTGTGCATCCCCATGGTCTCTGGTCTGTTTCCATTGTGAAAGGACATATGTTGAGAGAGATTTGTTTACCTTTGCTCTAATGATGTCCCTGGTCTTAATGTCTCAGTATTAACCCTGGTGTGAATACTGTGGAAATCGAAAATGTTAAAGGAACCGTGAAGCAAAAATGTTAATTGGTGTGAAAGAATTAATGGGAACAGCCATTAGTTTCCACTGACTGAAACTAAAATATACATTACCTGTTATATTTCACAAAAACAGAATTATTGCTCATTTGTTCAAAGTGGACAGCCAGGTACAAACGAAATGACTTTTATCCACTGGGCTGTTTTTTTTTCAAAGCCTGGGCATGGCTCAACAAAGGAGTGCCTGAGAGCACCTGAATGTTCAGATAAAGTTTACTGAGGTCTCCTTGGCCTGAGAGTGTCTGTCCAGCCGCACTTTTGAACAAGAGGAATGGGTGGGACATTCTTTGATAGAAACAGCAGGAGCTTGGTTGCCAGTCAGAAAATTGTTGAAGAACAGCAGCAGGCTGTAGTGTTTTAGATTGTCAGACACCCTGTGAAAATTGCAAAACCCAAAGTAACTTGGAGCTAAAAAGTTAGAGATCTGATTAAGAGGTAAAATCTTGGATGTTGTAGTGAAGAGCAAAAACTTATAATTTTGGGTCTTATAGCATTGTGGTATGTAATTTCAAGAAATTCAGGGCTGAAGAATAGACCCAGGTGGGTCCAGGCACAGCCAAACCCACCCTGTAGCTAAGAATGTCCAGCCATAAAAGATAAAAAAGAGAATGCAGGAATTAGCCACTGCTATCAGGGCAGACCAAATGGCCATCTGGCAGGATGGCACCTCCCTATAGATCCCCATAAATCATACATTGACCAGGTGTCCTGCTGACCTCGAGAAGTCCCAAGCCCTTATGCCTCCCTACACCTTAGCATGCACATATTACCCTGTTAATTTGTAATCATCCCGCCAACATTTAAATAAGCCTATCATGTGTAATGGCCCAAATTCTTTTGGCTCCCCTGTTTTTGGTTTGTGGTTTTTGCCTTTATATGCCTGTAAAAAGTTTGGGCCGGGGTTGAACTTCCCTGCCCCTTGCCCAGTGCATGAGATTCGACCCCAGCATGCTGGCTTGGGCGCTCCTTTTTTGTTTGTGTGTTTGTGTGAGATTAAAGCTTGTATAGTTACAGCGAGTTCCGCCTCAGTGTCTTACTGGGTGCGCACCTCCCTGAAGAGGGACTCACTGAAGGGGTCTTTCATGTGGGGCATTGGCTGGGAGATGCGTGACCACCCAGGGGTCCTAGACCCACTTGGAGGTAAGGCCCTCTATCTTGTCTTGGTTTTGTCTCTATATTCTGTCTGAAATCTTGTGAGATCACAGTTTCAGTTTTGCAAACTCTCTTATGAGACAGTGCTTCGAAGGGAGAGCAAAGTGGATAAGGACAGATGTGTCTAGGTGTCCACCATTTGTTTGCCCTGGGAGACTTTCAGGGAAGTCAGGGGGAGGGCCAGGGATGCCTAGTGAACCACCTCGGGAAAAGTCAGGGATAAATTTTCTCCTTGACGATCTGTTTCTGAGACCTGTTACTAGGCCATCTGATTCTTTTCAGGAACTCTGGTTGACACAGAGTAGGGGACTGGTTTTGCTTTTGAGTCTTGTAGCCTTTGTAATCGTTTTTAACATGTGTGTGACAGAGCTTAACATGGGAAAGACTGTGACGACCCCACTAACACTTACACAGAACCATTGAACAGACGTTATGACTAGGGCCAACAATCTTTTCTTTGATGTCAAGAAGGGACCTTGGCAAACTTTTTGCTCCTCTAAATGGCCAGCTTTTGGTGTGGGCTGGCCTTCGCAGGGAAATTTTAGCCTGCCTGTTATTCTAGGTGTCAAGTTATTTTTCAGACTGCAGGAGGGCATCCTGATCCGGTACCTTATATAATTGTGTGGCAGGATCTGGTACAAAATCTGCCACCCTGACTGGGTTCCTGGACTTCCGGAGCTGAGGCAGCGATGGTGGCAGTAGCCATGAAACCGAAAATAATGCATGCGGGTCTGCCAGAGCACGTTCCATCGGCCCCCCTGAGGATCTATCCTGAAATTGATGATGCCTTTTTCATTGACTCCTTCCCACCCCCTTACCCCCAAAGAACTTCTAATCCTGATCCCTCACAGCTGCCCACCCCAGCTGACCCCAAGGTGGCCTCTGTGACAGGACCGTCGGGAGGGATTCCTAGCTGCGAAGGCCATAGTTCAGAGGGAAGTGAATCTAAACCAGATTCCACTGTTGCTTTGCCTTTAAGAGCTTATGTAGGAGGACCTGCCCATGCCCCGGGGCAGTTAGTCCCATTGCAGTACTGGCCATTTTCATTGATAGATATGTTGGCAGATATGTATAACAGATATGTATAACTAATCACTCCTCTTTCTCATAGAATCCCTTAGGCTTAACAGGACTCCTTGAGTTCCTAATGTTCTCCTACCAGCCCACTTGGGATGACTGCCAGCAACTTTTGCAGGTCCCCTTTAGAACTGAAGAGAGAGAGAGGATCCTGCTAGAAGCCAGAAAAAAACGTCCCAGGACCAGATGGGACCCCCACTAATCTCCCCAACCTTATAAATGCAGCTTTCCCCTTGGCCCGTTCTGCCTTAGAGTTCAATACTGTGAAAGATAGGGAGCGTCTCACAGTCTACTGATGGACTCTAGTGGCAGGGATAGAGCAGGTGCATGGTGACCCACCAATTTGGCCAAGGTAAGAGAAGTCCTTCAGGGTTCAATGAAGCTGCCCTCCGTTTTCTTAGCACGACTAATGGAGTCTTATAGGAGATAGCCCCATTTGATCCCTCTTAGGAGGGACAGCAGACAGCTGTAGCCATAGCTTTCATTGGTCAGTCTGCCTCTGATATTAAGAGAAAGTTACAGAGGTTAGAGGGTCTCCAAGATTATACTCTGCAAGATTTAGTAAAAGAAGCTGAGAAAGTGTACCACAAGAGAGAGACTGAGCAAGAAAAGCAAGAGAGAGAAGAGAAAGAGGTAGAGGAAAGAGAAAACCGGCATGAACGCCAGCAGGATAGGAACTTGACTAAGATTTTGGCTGCAGTGGTAGGTGGAGAAAGTTCAGAGAAGGGTCAGTCAGAATACCTGCGCAACAGGGCAAGAAGACCCCCAGGAGAACAGAGACATCCACTTGAGAAAGACCAATGCACATACTGCAAGAAAAAAGAATATTGGGCCAGAGACTGCCCAAAGAAGAAGCAGAGGGGCCCCAAAGTATCTGCCCTTGAAGAAGACAAGGGAAGTCGGGGCTCGGTCCCCCTCCCCAAGCCTAGGGTAACTCACTCTGTGGAGGGGACCCCCGTTAATTTTCTAATAGACACAGGAGCTGAATATTCAGTCTTGACTGAACCTTTAGGACAATTAGGATCAAAGAAGATTTTAGTTATGAGAGCCACTGGTAGCAAGCTTTATCCCTGGACAACCAAAAGGATTTTAGACATAGGAAAAAATAAAGTGACACATTCTTTTCTTGTGATACCTGAGTGCCCAGCACCCCTGCTAGGCTGGGACATTTGGAAAAAATTGAAAGCACAATTCAGTTTACTTCTGACGGACCTGAGGTATCATGGAAGAAGAATCCAGTGGCATGATTAGTTTTAAATTTAGAAGAAGAATATCACCTCCACGAACAGAAGTCTGAGACTTTACCCTTTAAAGAATGATTGACAGGTTTTCCAGAGGTTTGGGCAGAGCAGGCTGGGATGGAATTAGCTAGGCAAGTGCCACCCAACATAGTCGAGCTAAAAATGGCTGCCAAACCCGTTTCAGTCAGGCAATACCCCATGAGTCAAGGGGCTAAAAACGGCATTCGACCACATATCCAGAGACTGCTATAACAGGGTATATTGGTCCCATGCCAGTCCCATTGGAATACCCCCTTCCTGCCAGTGTGTAAACCTGAGACAAATGACTATCTGCCTGTCCAGGACTTAAGAAAAGTCAATAAGTGGGTACAGGAAATTCACTCAACTGTGCCCAACCCTCACAACTTGCTGAGTTCCTTACCACCTGAACGGTCCTGGTACACTGTCCTGGATTTGAAAGATGCCTTTTTCTGTCTCAGATTACACCTGAGCAGTCAACTTCCCTTGTGCTTTTAAGTGGCGAGTCCCTGAAGGAGGATATATGGGTCAGCTAATCTTGACTAGGCTGCCACAGAGGTTCAAAAATTCACCCACTTTTTTTGATGAAGTGGTCCACCACAACCTTATGCCCTTTAGGGAACAGAACCTCCAAATTTCTCTCCTGGAGTATGGAGATGATTTAATCCTTGCAGCTTCAACCCAAGAACTGTGCCTTGACAGGATCAAGAAGCTTCTAAATGAAAAAAGTGAATTGGTGTACCACTAAGAAAGCTCAGCTATGCCATATGGACTTGACCTACATAGGATACTCCCTCCGAGAAGGAAAGCAGTGGTTCACCGAAGCTCGAAAGAAGACTGTGATGCAGATCCCAACTGCCACCACTCTGTGACAAGTACGTGAGTTTCTGGGAATGGCAGGCTTTTGTAGACTCTGAATACCAGGGTCCACAATGTTGGCGGCACCTCTGTACCCACTCAGTAAAGAAAAAGTCCCGTTCACCTGGACAGAGGAACTCCAAAAAGTCTTTAACAGCATAAAGGCTGCTCTGCTTGCAGCCCAGGCTTTTGCCCTGCCAGATTTGACTAAGCCTTTCACCATATATGTTGATGAGCCAGCTGGAGTAGCCCGCAGAGTCCTGACTCAGACTCTGGGGCCCTGGAAGAGGCCAGTGGCCTACCTGTCTAAAAAATTGGACCCAGTTGCCAGTGAATTGTCCTCCTGCCTAAAAGCCATCGCTGCAGTAGCCCCACTTGTTAAAGATACTGGCAAGCTTACTCTAGGTCAGCATGTGAGTTTAATCACTCCCCATGCATTAAAGAGTATTGTATGACAGCCCCCTGACCATTGGATGACAAATGCCCTGATGACCCACTACCAGAGCCTGTTGCTAAATGACCGAGTGACTTTTGCCCTACCTGCCATCCACAATCCTACCACCCTCCTCCCCAAGACGGATGACTCTACCTGGGTACACCAATGTGCTGATATCCTGGCTGAAGAAACTGCATCGAGAAGGGATCTGACTGACCGAACTTGGCCAGGTGTGCCTGACTGGTACACAGATGGTAGCAGCTTTGTGGGGGAGGGAAAATAAAGAGCAGGAGAGGCAGTGGTTGACAGAAAACATGTAATTTGGGCAAGTTAACTTCCAGAAGGAACTTCGGCTCAGAAGGCTGAGCTCCTGACGCTAACTAAAGCTCTGCGGCTGGCAGAAGGTAAGGCAATCAATATTTACACTGACAGCCACTATGCTTTTGCCACAGCCCACATTCATGGGGCCATCTATAGACAAAGGGGGCTACTTACTTCGGCAGGTAAGGAAATCAAAAATAAAGAAGAAATCTTGGCCCTCCTTGAGGCTATACACATGCCCAAGAAAGTGGCCATCATCCTCTGCCTTGGCCATCAAAAGGGGCAAGGTGCTGTAGCCCAGGGAAATCAGATGGCAGGTTGGGTGGCCAAACAGGTGGTACAAGGCATCCCTGAGCTGCCTGTAGAGAGTATAGAAGAACCAAAAGGGACCCCAGAGATCAGTTTTGAATACACCTCCAAAGATTATGAGATGATTGAAGATCTTGAAGAACAAGGGAAGTCCAAAGGATTTAGCTACCATGGGATAGCAAGAACAAAAGAAGGAAACATTATTTTGCCCTATAGAGAAGGAAAGGCATATGTAAAACGCATCCATCCCCTGACACATCTGGGAGCAAAGAAATTGTGTGATTTAATCCAGTCCTCAAACTATTATGTGCTCAGGCTACTAGACGAACAAGTAACTAAATCCTGCAAGTGTGTTCCCTAATTAATGCTGCACGCCCCTTTAATGAACAAGGAAAACGACAACTGGGGTATAGACCTGGAGTTTACTGGGAAGTAGACTTCACTGAGATCAAACCAGGAAAATATGGTAATAAATAGTTACTAGTTTTCATAGACACTTTCTCAGGATGGGTAGAAGCCTTCCCCACCAAGTCTGAAACTGCTCAGGTGGTGACCAAGAAGATCGTTGAAGAGATCCTACCCCGGTTTGGGATCCCCAGGGTAATATGCTTGGATAATGGGCCTGCATTTGTTGCCCAGGTAAGTCAGGAATTAGCCACACATTTGGGGAACAATTGGAAGTTATATTGTGCTTATAGACCCCAGAGATCAGTATAGGTAGAAGGAATGAACAGGACTCTAAAAGAAACCCTAACTAAATTAGCTATTGAGACCAGTGGTAAAGACTGGGTGACCCTCCTTCCCTTTGTGCTCCTTAGGGCCCGAAACACACCTGGGTGTTTCGGCATTACTCCTTATGAAATTCTACATGGGGGACCACCCCCCTTGACCGAGTCTGATGGGATATTGAATTCCAGTGCTGACTCTTCCTCACCCTCTTCTCTGTTTACCCATTTAAAGGCCTTAGAAGTTGTCAGAACACAGATCTGGGACCAGATTAAAGAAGCCTACACACCAGGGAGCAGTGCAGTGCCCCACAGGTTCCAGGTCGGGGACTCAGTTCTGGTCTGACAACATCGAGCTGGCATGCTTGAGCCACGGTGGAAGGGACCTTATCTAGTGCTGCTGACCAGCGCCAAGGTCGCAAAGGTAGACAGGATCGCTGCCTGGATCCACGCATCCCACATAAAAAAAGGCACCCAACCAGGATGAAGACGACCTCAGAGAAAATTGGACAGTGGCCGCTACTGATAATTCTCTTAAACTGTGCCTTCGCTGTACCCCAACCTTGGGTAATAATCCTCACACTCTTATGACCCTGACATGGGAGGCCATCTCTCAAGCTGGAGATACTGTATGGAGTACTTCAAAGCCCCCCCCCCCTTATACATGGTGTCCCCCTCTGTTTCCTGAAATCTGTGCCCTGATAGATGGATTAGATGCCTGGGATATCCCTGAAGAGTCACATGAAACAGTGCCCCAAGATGAGGTAATCTATCACAAGCGGCCATATCACCAGGGGTTAAGTTCCCAAGGAAAGTACATTGCAGATATACCAGGCTGTAGTAGTAGGTCTAAACAGAGGAGACTTGGTCAGGAGCACTTTTATGTCTGTCCCAGGGATAGGGCAAATAAAAAAAGAGGCTCGCTGGTGTGGGGGAATAGAGGGCATCTTCTGTAGTCAGTGGAGATGTGAAACCACTGGTACCACTCATTGGGACCCTTCCTCTAGCTTGATATTATTATAGTATCCAGATGAAATAAGGGCCATGATTCCTTAAACATCACTTTAACTCAAAAAGCAAAAGAGACAAAAAAGTTTGGATAAAGGGAAGACTGTGGGGCCTAACATTTTATGTGACAGGGACAGGCCCTGGAGTCACATTTAAGATTAGACTAAAGATGAAGTGTCCCCCAACCCAGGCAGTAGGACCTACCCCCGTTCTTGTTAAAAAACCTCCAATGCCCCTTCCCAGACCTACTTTTCCTGGACCTACCCTAGTTGGTCCAGCTATTCCAACAGAAGTCTATACCCCTTCCTCAGACCTGAAACTTACATTGCCCCTACTCCCCCAGATACTGAAAACTGTCTGTTTAGTCTGGTACAGGGGGCTTTTTGGTACGCAATTGTACCAATCCCAACATCACTAAGTCTTGTTGGCTGTGTTATGCCTCCAATCCCCCATATTATGAGGGAGTTGCTCAAGTCAAGACATACAATAAGGCTAAGGACAATTCTCAGTGTCCTTGGGGAGAAAACACAAAACTAACATTAGCAGCTGTCTCGGGAAATGGACTTTGCCTGAAACAAGTCCCACATGACAAACGGTAACTCTGTAATCAGACTCATCATCTCCAGTCTTCCAATAATAGAAGTCAGTACTTAGTCCCTCCCTTAGTCACAGTATGGGCTTGCAACACTGGACTCACTCCCTGTGTATTTACTTCTGTTTTTAATACTTCTAAAGATTATTGTCGTTTAGTTCAGAGTGTTCCTAGGCTTCTGTATCATGATGACAGTTTTTTGTCAATGGATTCAACCACTGGACCCGGTATAAAAGGGAACCCATTACCATGACCTTAGCAGTGCTTTTGGGTCTAGGAACAGCAGCTGGGGTCGGCACAGGCACAACTGCCTTGATACAGACCCCCCACTATTTTCATGAATTGCACAACCGCTATGGATGCAGACCTAGGAGCACTAGAGCACTACAGCACCAAACTTGAAGAATCTTTGACCTCGCTACAGAACAGGAGGGGGCTAGATCTACTTTTTCTCAAAGAAGGTGGACTCTGTGCCGCACTAAAAGAAGAGTGTTGTTTTTATGTAGACCATTCTGGTCTTATCAGGGACTCCATGGCTAAGCTCAGAGAAAGTTTAGAAAAACGAAGCAAAGAAAGAGAAGCATATTAAGGATGGTATGAAAATTGGTTTAACAGGTTTCCCTGTTTTACGACACTGATTCCACCCTGGCAGGCCCTCTGATTATTTTTTTCCTCCTGCTTTCATTTGGGCCATGTATTTTAAATAAGCTGGTTGCTTTTGTTAAAGATAAAATAAACACCATACAAGTCATGGTCCTCAGACAGCAATATCAACAAGAAGAAAGGTCGTTCTAAGATTAGAGCTATCCACTAAAAGAAGTGGGTAATGAACAGCAAAAACTTATAATTTTGGGTCTTATAGCATTGTGGTAAGTAATTTCAAGAAATTCAGGGCTGAAGAATAGACCCAGTCGGGTCCAGGCACAGCCAAACTCACCCTGTAGCTAAGAATTTCCGGCCATAAAAGATTAAAAAGAGAATGCAGGAACTAGCCACTGCTATCAGGATGGACCAAATGGCCATCTGGCAGGATGGCACCTCCCTATAGACCCCATCAATCATACATTGACCAGGTGTCCTGCTGACCTCGAGAAGTCCCAAGCCCTTGTGTCTTTCTACATTTTAGCAGGTACATATTACCCTGTTAATTTGTAATCATCCTGCCGCCATTTAAATAAGCCAATTATGTGTAATGGCGCAAATTCTTTTGGCTCCCCTGTTTTTGGTTTGTGGTTTTTGCCTTTATAAGCCTGTAAAAAGTTTGGGCTGGGGTTGAACTCCCCTGCCCCCTGCGCGGTGCATGAGTTTCGTCCCCAGCATGCTGGCTTGAGCGAACCTTTGTTGTTTGTGTGTTTGTATGCCATTAAAGCCTTGTATAATTACAGTGAGTTCGGTCTCAGTGTCCTACGGGGTGCACACTTGCCCGAAAAGGGACTCCCCACAGGGGTCTTTCAGTAGGTTTTCTGAATAAGTTTGTATTACATGGCAAAAAAAAAAAAGATTTATTATATTCATTTCCTTCCTTCTCATGGTGTTTAAGACATATATAATGCAATTGAATACTGCACATTCAGATTATTAACAGTTTTATACCAAGTTCCAAATTTAACATACCACGAAATGAGAAAGCATACAATATATATTCCAATCATGAATAAGCAAATGAATGTAGGGAAACAGTTTTCAGGTACTAAGATACATAGCTATTAAGACATGATCAGAACAATTTAGATCAGAGGATATTAGCCTAAACCCTATGACTTAAATTTCCCCTTGGCTGTATACTCAGAGCTCTGTGTCCTGTCTGTTGCTGATTGGAACAATGCTTTGTTTTTCAGTAGCTTCCTGCATGAATTTAACATGGTCATACACTATAGACCGTCTAAGCAGGAATCAACTTAATGTGGATCTAGGAATCTGTTACCTGTAGAGAAGTGCCTCTCTGTTAAGAATGATCAGTGACCATTGTACCTCATTGTTTCTACAGAGGATCCTAAAGGGTGCATAACCTGCTGTGAAAAAGATCTAGGCCCTCTAATCCATGACACCAGCCTAGTTTCCATTTGTTCAGTTATGTCAGATTTTGTACTAATATATTCAGGCAAAGTAATTACTGTTATATATCTGTTCTATCCAAATTTTAATACTATTGGTTGCTATTTTGCATTGAATCCTAGAGCTGATGAACCAAGTAAAGAACACTGGGAAATCACCTAGATAAAAGAGATAAAGTGTGTGATGGTTACACCTTGTAATGGCAATGACTCTTTGAATTAAGAGGCCTTAAAAAGAAATGAAATAGAAACTTGAGTTTCTCAGTAACGTGAGTCACTCTGGTATCAGGTCTCTTTAGCCTGAGGATACAAGAGAAGACTCTAACCAACATCATTGACAGTCTTGGTCTTAGGTCATCATGATATCCCTTTCTATGATCCCAAGTGTATTACAATATAATAAGTAGACCCACCAAAGGCAATAAAGTAAAGACAGCACTAATCACTAAGTCCTAGGCATCCTAAATGCAGTCACTCTGTCAACTGAGCTATGTACAGACTCTGTTCCCAATATTCACAGATTTAAGTTTTTTTCCAATGAAGCCTAGAAGCTGCTTTCGAAGGAAGATGTGTTCTATGACTATGTCCTAGCACAGTCTGCTGGAAATGGCACCTCAGTTTCTGGTCAGTACTAGGAGAGCAACAGCAGGGAGGTAAAAGCATTTCACTATTGTGTCCCGCTCGACCGGCAAGAAAGATACAACAAACTAGAATCTTCCACAGCAAGAGCTTTATTGCTTGCTTATCAGGAAGATCCCAAACCGGGAAAATGTCGCTGCTTTTATAACCTGCAGCGTGACATTTCAGCACCTGATATGGCATGACAGCTCCTGATTCATTGCTTGCCCATCACCTGACTATTTCACCCCGAGAATGGGAGTGACTAGGTGTGAATTCACTCTCGCACCTTTGTACAAGGCTTCTTTACTAGTTAGCCACAGCGGAGGCCTGCGCCATCTTATAATGGCGATTGCTCGCGGCACACACGTCTCTCCTCAGAGATTACTGGTGGCATGCACGCGATTGCTCGCATTACGTACCTGCTCTCCATATCTTCCCCTTTTTATTTTATTAAAACTTGAGGCTGGTCTAGGCCTGTGTAACTTTGCCCATCCACTGTGGCTCCTGTCTTAGGTCATTCCTCCAATGTCACAGCCTTTCCTGTCATAAGGTAACCCTATCGCCACCGGGCCCCGTGTCTTAGGTTGATCTGTGCATGAGGAAAGTTGCCGGTCCCTGGATACCATAGTGCTATGTGACATTAACTAGTAAATAAACTAGGGCGAACTCTATAAAAGAGGACAGCCACCAATGTCAATTAATTTTTGAGCATAGATAGCCAGATTTCAGGGAAGGCCCCTTGCTCGATGGCAGCAAGTGCTTGAGTTATCAAAACCTTGTCACGTGTTTGTTGGGTTCTGAGCTTGCAAACCTACCAGAGCATGACCACAAGTCCACAGCAGGTGGCAACGCCACATAAACCTACCCCCACACATCCCTTAAAATAAGAAAAGGCAGATGAAATCCAGGAGGAGAGGACCTCTGTCAATGACAGGTCCACTCGTGTTGAGTTGATATTTATAACGGCCGCTCTAAGGACCTCAAGGGTCTCATCGAATCTTTCAAACCAGTTTCCTGCAAGATATAAAGAAAGCTGTCTAGACAAATTAGCTGCATAAGTAAAATTTCATATTGGACACTGGTAATGCACAGAGCTTCCAGTTTTCTTTCACAACCCAACTGGGGCATCTGGTATAGAACACCTATCTGTTCTTCTGCCAGGTCAAGGCACTGATTCAAAGTCATCAGCCCTCCCTTTAACTTGGTACTAGCAGAAGTTTGGACAGTGATGGCATCAGCCAGATCTGCTGAAAGCTGATTTAATTTTGTGCCTGATTGAACCGCACTAACCATAGCATACCCTGCAGCTGTAGCAGCAGCTGAACTGGCTGAAATTGCTATGATCACGGCAGCAGTAATGCCAAAAATCTCTCTTTTTTCAAAACATAGATAAGATGGAGGGTGTATCCACCAGAACAGGGATCCAACGTGGGATCCGTGCCACCATGGCACGGGTGTTCTTTGTTACATCCCAACATTGAGAAATCCAACAAGAATCATTGGAACAGATTTCAAATGAATCATTTGAAAGAATAAACAAGAAAGCGGGGTAAACACAGACTGCGGTAGATGGATAATTAATCTGGTTTACCAAAGTTTTATTAAACCCAGTGATCTCTGCACTGGTATTACTATATCCATAAGAGTCCTGGGAGGCATCATGTATTCCCCAATAATGAGCAAATCTTGAGATGCCAGTAAAAGAAGCCTTTCCAACTGCTCCTCCCTGGATAAAGATAAAAGGTTCTGTACAACTGCCATTGACTCCACAAAGCACCCACTTGTGAAAGGGATGCATTCTAATGTCCTGTATGAAAAGTCCCTTTTTCATAACAAATTCCTTCTCTGGTTATCTATCATGTTGGGAGAAAAGGAAAAGGTTTTACTCTGATCTGCCCAATGAGTGATGGAGGATTGACAATCAGACCAAGGCAGGATCAGCCCTTCATCTTCCAAACTACAATGAGGGGCTATTTTTGGTTGGTGTGGACGTTTTTTGTCTGAAAAGTTAGGTGGTAGAAATGTACCATTAACCCAATTTACATCGTGCCAAAAGGTCCGATTTGTAAAGGTTATCTCTACATTGGAAGTATCTTGGGTTGTGCTCACGCAACCTCCTCTATGCTCATTAAACTTCCCTAAAGCTCAGGCTGTGAGGTTGATACAATTTCCTGGTCCATTAATTCAAAAACATAAAGAACCCTGTTCTAGTAAAGTGCAGTTTTCTCCTAATGGTGCTGCGGTTGGGATCATAGGGTAAATATGGCAAATCCACTGTTTTATCAGTAGTAAAGAATTTTGGAAAAACTATAGCATCATAGCGAACTGGCATTGGTTTAGGGAAAGTTGAGAGAATAGACCATCTCTGCTGGCCCATTATACTAGGAACCTGAGACAAGTTCAGCATTGTCAGGATCAGGAACTGTCCTCGGGAGGTCAGCATCTTCTGCACCATCCTTGATGAATATCCTGGGGGTGAGTCATTCCGGCAGCCAAAATGGGTTGTCTTCACTCTGTGAAAAAACACAAACAGCTCCCCAGGATCTGATTAAGATAGGATCCGGGCCTTTCCACTGACCAGTTAAAACATCCTTCCCTTTGACTATTTCTTTTGGTCTATCAGGGTCTGAGCTATGTCGCTCAGCTGCAGAGTGTCCCTGCTCGTCGAGATTCAAAAAATTAAGTGTAAAGAGTGCCATAGATACTGCTACTCTTGGCACTGAGGGCAGAGTCTCATCAACTCCCCCTTTCTGTTTTATAAGATTTGAGTTTGAGGTGGGCACGTTCCACAATGCCTTGTCCTTGAGTATTATAAGGAAGGCCAGTCAAATGAGTGACATCCATTTGATGACAAAATTGTTGAAATTAAGTAGAATTATATGCTGGCCCATTATCCGTTTTTAGAATTGTGGGCTTGCCCCACACACTCCAAGCTTCTAGGAAGTGCTGTATAACATGAGAGGCTTTTTCACCTGTTAAAGGTGTGGCAAACATTACACCAGAGCAGGTGTCAATAGAAACATGTAAATATTGATTTCTCCCAAAGGAGGAAATATGACTGACATCCATTTGCCAGACCTGTAATGTCCTGACGCCACGAGGGTTTACACCTACAAGAGGAGTAGGTAAAAATTGACAACACTTTTGACATTGGGTGACAATGTCACGAGCTTCTTTCCTGGTTAAAGTGAAACGGTGGTGTAATGTCTCAGCTGTCACATGAAAGCATTCATGAAATTCTCTTGCAGCCTCTGCCTGTGAGGACAAAGCAGCAGCCACTATTCTAGTGGCTTTGTCTGCTAAGTCATTTCCATGAGACATGAGGCCAGGAAGGCCAGAATGAGCTCAAACATGAGTAATATAGACAAGATGTCTTCTGTATAACAAGGCTGACTGAATCTTTTGAAAAATGTGAGCAAGCTTACTAGTTGGTTTAATTAAGCCTGCAACTTCAAGCATATTAACTGCATTGAACACATATAAGGAATCAGATACAATATTGAGCGGTCCCAGGAAAGTTTCAAGGACTTCTAGAACTACCAAACACTCTACAACATGGGGTGATGAATCATTATATTGTTTAGATGTTACTTGGCCATTTACTACATATGCACCTATACCAGATTTGGATCCCTCTGTATACACTACTACCCCATCTGGAAGTTGGTGTTTGACTGTTATTATTGGAAACACTATAGCTTGGCTTAAGGCAAATTGTAAAATTGTATGTTTTGGATAATGGTTATCAATTTGTCCTGAATAGGAGGCAACCAAGACTGCCCAATCGTTGGTTGTTGCTGCCAGGGTTTGAACTTGAGCAGAAGTATAAGGTACACTTACTATATAAGGTTCTTACCCGAAATAAGTAATGGCTGCTTTTATCCCCCTAAGTGCAAGTTGAGCAACTGCATTAGGATACCACTCAATGATTTTTGCAGGGGAAGCATTAGGATGGACCCACAACAAGGGCCCATTTTGCCATAAGTCCACTGTTGGTAACTGTGCAGTTTTTAATATGCACAATTCAAATGACTTTGACTCGTCAATGCGTTGTAATTGAGCATCTTTTAGGGCCTTTTCTACAATTTGTAAAGCTTGACATGCAGCTGGGGTAAGTGCTCTGTGGGAGGAGATATGGGTATCTCCCTCTAATATGTCAAATAAGGGCTTTAATTCTGCTGATGGAATTTTCAAAAAGGGTCTCAGCCAATTAATATCTCCTAACAATTTTTGAAAATCATTCAAGGTATGTAGTTGATCTTTGCAAATCTCTAATTTTTGAGGAACAATTTTGTCAGGATAAATAAGTGACCCTAGGAAGGCTCCCATTCGAGCAACTTGCACCTTTTCGGTGGCCACCTGCAATCCCCATTGCCCTAACGTTTTTATTAATATAAGGTATGCATCTTGCAATAACTGTGAATTTTTATGGCAAATCAAAATGTCATCCATATAAATTATCACCTGTAATGATGGAAAATGTTCTTTAACTGACTTAAGTGCCAATTGTACATACAGTTGACACATGGTGGGGCTATTTGCCATCCCCTGAGGTAGGACCTTCCATTGGTATCTTTGATCTGGCTCTAAGTAATTAATGGCTTGGATCGTAAATGCAAATCTTTGCCTATCTTGAGGGCATAAAGGTATAGAGAAAAAGCAATTTTTAATGTCTAGGATTATAATTTCCCAATTTTTGGGTAAGGCAGAAAGTAATGGTAGCCCTCGCTGAACTGGTCCAAACAGATGCATTTGTGCATTAATTGTTCTAAGATCATATAATAAGCGCCATTTGCCAGATTTTTTCTTAATTACGAAAATAGGTGTATTCCAGGGTGAGGTAGAAGGCTCTAAATGACCCAAGTGTAGCTGTTCAGAAATTAGTTTTGTGGCTGCTTCTAATTTTTCAGAGGAGAGAGGCCATTGAGGAACCCATACAACTTCCTCTGTAAGCCATGGTATGGGCATGGAACCCTCAACAGCTGTCTCTAGAAAAAATCCAAACCTTGTCTCCCATTATTACCTTTTTGAGGGATAGGTTCAAGTTTACCCTGCTCTCCTTTTCCTAATCCCCTTCCTTCTTTATAGCCTATTTTCTTAATCATTCAAACAGCTTGTGGCGAGCATGCATTAGTTAAGGTCAGTCCTAGTGCCTGTAAGATGTCTCTCCCCCAGAGATTTACTGGGAGTGGTAAGACATAAGGAGTGAAACGTCCCATTTGACCTTCAGGCGCTGTCCAGCTCAAAGAACAGGAACTAATAGTGGGACAGGACTGATAACCAAAACCTTGCAAAGAATGTGATGACTGAATAACTGGCCAAGTTTTCGGCCACTAGTGAGAAGAAATAATACTTTTGTCTGCTGCTGTGTCTAAAATCCCCTTAAATTGTTTCCCTTCTATAACTAACTCTAAAGAAGGCCTGGAATCTAAAGGCATTATTAAATAAGCCGAATCATTTCCAGTAGAACCAATCCCTCTGGTAGCTTGAGGGACACCAGAAGAGGGAAAACAGCCATGTAGGCTTGGCTGAATTACTAACTGAGCTATTCTATCTCCTTGTGAAATAGAAACGACACCCTGAGGACAGGAACAAAGAACTTGAAGTCTCCCTTCATAATCTTGATCTACATCACCAGGGTGAACAATAAGACCTTGTAGTGTAAGGGAAGCCCTGCCCAATATTAGGCCGACACTCCCAGATGGCAGAGGTCCTTTATAGTCAGTAGGAATAGGCTGCACTCCCATTTGAGGGATCAGCATGAATTGGGTGGTGGTACGGAGGTCCAATCCAACTGAGCCTTCTGTTGCCCTGCGGACTGTGGGGTCCACCTTTCGCCTGTCGAGGTCCCGTATGTTTTGGGCCCTGAGATCTGAGGGCCCTGTACTGGTTTTTTGAAATGGTGTCATTATCTACTGCTTGAGGGAATCCTGGCTGCAGGAGCCTGCCTCGAATGTCCCTGATTGAACGACAAGCGCTAGTCCAATGATATCCTTTTCCACACTTAGTGCACAATCCTGGTGCTCTCCTTTTAACAAGGGCTCTACAGTCCTTTTTTAAGTGTCCCGGTTTGACCCGATTATAGCAGAGTTTGAGCTCAGCCATGTCAGGGCATTTTTGCACTTGTAGAATGGCAGCTGCTAAACCTGCATTAGTGAGTGGCCCACCAAGTTCACGGCAAACCTTCGACCAGTCCTGCAGTCCCTTGCTTTTTCCAGGTGAAATAGCCGCCCTGCATTCCTGGGTAGCCTGTTCATATATCAACTGTTCAATTAAAGGCATAGCTGCTTTTGTATCTCAAAATATTCTCCCTGCTGCCTCTGTCATTCTAGCCACAAAATCTGAGTACGACTCCTGGGAGCCCTGAGTGATCTTGGTCAAATGCCCACTTGCCTCTCCCTTCTTAGAGAGTGCCTTCCATGCCTTAACAGCGGCAGCTGAGATCTGGGCGTATGCTCCCCAATGATAATCTGTTTGGTTAGCAGCATGCTGTCCCTGACCTGTAAGCAATTCAAATGTCCATGTCCTTTGGTTTCCTTCCATGGTGGCATTGGCCTTTGCCTGTGTCTGACAGGAGTCCTGCCACAAAGCTTTTCATTCAAGATACATCCCCATACTGGGGGCTGCAGCATTTACTACAGTCTGGCAATCACCAGGAGTCATAGTGTGAGTTGCAAGCTTTTCAACTTGTGCTACAGTGAAATTAGCTCTGACTCCATAACACTGAATGTTTCTGCAAGCTCCTTAATCTGTATATATTCTACTGGAGCGTGAACACGCCCTCCCTCAGCTCTTTCAAAAACTGGAAATGCCTGTTGTATCTTCCTCTGTTCCTCTTTTGGTATAAATGAGTCTGAATGATAACCTCTGCACATAAGGCTCAGAATGGTGCCTCTGCACATAAGGCGGAGGTGCACTAGAACCCTGAAGTTGCATATCCGAAGACCGTGCAATGATTTGACATTTGTCTCTAGCTGCTTTCATGTTATTCTGTAATTGATTAACTCGTCTTTCATCTGACTGGTATCTTTCTCCCTCACAACCTGTCGCTTTCTTCTCTAAGTCTGTTTCCTCATAGGAGCTAAGTTCCTTATCTGATTCTGAGCTACTGACAGCTAGCTGCTTAAACTCATCTAGTGGTGGGTAGAGGCTTCTTTCCTTATGTGCCTCTCCAGCTCGATCTCCCTTCTTCTCTCCCTTTCCATCCCTTTTTCTAATCTCTCCCCAGGTATTTTCCCTGACATTCTCTTTTCCTCGGTCTCAAGGCTCATGGAAAGGCCTAAATTCTTCAGTGCACTTTGTTTCCTCTCTATTTTTAGTCTCTCTCCCCGCTCTACCTCTGATAGACTTTCTTGAATTTCGTCCAGAACTTTCTGCCCCGCTTCTACCATTTGCTGACAATCCTCATCTGTTAAACATGATTTCACCAATTTCATAGCGGCATAATCCCTGCTTTAAGTTTGCCTTTCTGCTGTTCCCTAACTAGATCTCCTTTCAGTTTGTCCCAAGAGGCGACAGTTAATGACAATGAGCAAGCATACCATGGTGCGACAGGGTCTATCTCTCTGACAAATCCCTCTTAGGTCTTAGTGGCGATTTTTAGGCCACACTGCTTCAGGACTGAGCGTAAGCCCACTACTATAGAATGGGAGATTCCCATACTGCCGCTGTCCAGGCCTGACCGGGCCTGAAATTGGTTGCTGTCCAGGCGCTGTCCAGGCCTGACCGCGACTAAGAACCAGTCAACAGTTCCAGTGGTGGAAACAAAACGAAACCAAAAGGAAAAGTGTAATCGCCATGCAAACAATCAAAAGGGCTTCTAACTCTGGAGAAAGTTCAAGATTGTACGTACCTTGTAGAGCCTTTTGTCCCACAGTTCTGATTCTGCCCCGTGAATGGGGGATCTTCCTTGCGCCAGTGTGATGACAGTTCCCGGGTTTTGGCACCACTTATTGCGTCCAGCTCAACCAGCAAGAAAGATGCAACAAACCAGAATCTTCCTCAGCAAGAGCTTTATTGCTTGCTTCTCAGGAAGATCCCGATCCCGGAAAATGGCACTGCTTTTATAACCAGCAGCGTGACGTTTCAGCACCTGATATGGCATGACAGCTCCTGATTCATTGCTTGCCCATCACCCCACTATTACACCCCGAGAATGGGAGTGACTAGGAGTGAATTCACTCTCGCACCTGCGTACAAGGCTTGTTTACTAGTTAGGCACAGTGGAGGCCCGCACCATCTTATAATGGTGATTGCTCACGGCACACATGGCTCTTCTCAGAGATTACTGACGGCACGCACGTAATTGCTCGCAGCACGTACCGGCTCTCCACAATTCACCACGATATCTGCATTCCCTTCTATGAATAGTCTGTTGTAACCTGGAGAGTTCTGGTCATCCACTCTGATACCACTACTCTTGTAGCAACTTGAACTTCTCTTAAACCAGTCAGTCCCTTTCTATAGAGATGATTCATCCCTGAAGCATCTACATGGGAGAGAGAATGGGGAGCATAGAAATCAGAGAGAGGCAGAAGTAATCTAGATTTCAAGCTGAGAAAAGAAAAAGTGGTCCTGGGGAAAATACAGTGATTTCTGGGTAGAGAATATGGAGCATCCCAGTAAAGGTAGTTCTGAACTGGCTTGTTTATCTTGAAGGCAGACTTGGGCATTGTATAAAGCTCTCTTGTAAGATTTCATACACAAAATTTTGCTCAATGTCTGACTCAGAAGTAACATTTCAGCAGTATCTAGGATTCATGCTGGAAAAAACTGGAGAAAAGAAATCAGGATTTTTGTGGGCCAAGGTCCATGACATAAGGCTTCAGATATCTAAATTGGCAAAGCTCATGCAGCCAAGAGAAACCTTTCCACAGACACCTAGAGTCTTGTGGCAATGAGCCAGGATCAAATTCACCATAACTATCCATATTTTAGCATTCCTTGTGCTATGATAATAAAGAACACAGCCTGAGTTCATATAAATCATTAGGTCTGCTTTTATTGGGTTCTAAATTCCTGGGGCCGGGCTCTAAAGCAGGACAAATCTTTCCTCTGATCAGCAGAAGACATAACATGACCTAGTCATGTCGGGCATGCATGCAGAGCTTAGAGAATGAGAACCCTGAAGGGGCATAGAACCTCAAGAGATCAAGAAATAAATTGACTTCTGTTTGGTATTTGCCTGTCAGAGAGAGAAGCAATTAAGGCAGGGTCATCTCTGCCTTTCATTGTTTCAGGACTCAACACTCTGCAACTTTGTTTCAATACCTTCTTTCTGTTAGCCATTAGCTTGCCTTTAGCCTCCTAGACTCAGTGTTGCTGAGTGTGAAACAGAGTATACTCCTGACAGCCTCAGGAGCATGTAGATGTGTAATTCACACACAAGTACAAATTCAAATGTGTTGTGTCTGGCCAGCGGCTCACATGTCTGGGTTCTAATCTGGAAAGGAATCTTGGAAACCTGGAAGAGAACAGGGAACTAGGCAGAGAAGAGAAAGATGTAGCTAAGGCAAAATTCGGAACAAAGCTCAATTTTACTATTTCTGAAACTCATTTATGAAGCAGGGGTAGGGACCTGATTCCCGCCAAATCATCTTGGAGTAAAGTTGCAGGTGAACACGTGATGGGTCCAGAAATGCTAGTTGGAAAGCAGCAGCAGTGGGAGTGGCAGGGTTATAGAGCTGCAAGCTCTGCTGAGATGTTATCTAATACTGAAACCTGAGCAGATCAGCTGAAAATAAAAGGAAGCTTGTTCAGGTATAAGATTAAAAATAACGGTTCTGGGCATGGAGGAACAACACTTGGGAAATATCAATCTGATATATAAAGACAAACAGAAATAGACTAGCAACAACCAGTCCCAGAGAATAGAGGGAGATAGCTTACGAGGTTAGTCAAGCACCATTTGCTCTTTGGAATGCCTAACTGCTCATCCATCCAATTTTGCTTGTAACCATCTCCTTTCTAATCTACCAGCCAGATAATATGCAAAGCCTGAGGGACCTTCTAACATTCAGTCCTACAAGGGAGGTCACCATCAAATCTCCACCTCAGTGTTCAGGAAACACTGTAATAAAAGACAGAACAGTGTAGGATCATAAAAACTATCTTGATTGTAACTACTAGAATTTAGTCCTAGCTACACACTTTTATTAAAAAACTGACATCAATGAAATTTATATTTTAGAGTTGTTTCTACAACAGAACAAACGATCTACATTTGGGGTTGGTCTTCCTATTTCACATAATCAAATCAGGAAAAAAAAATTCCTCACAGGTGCCCCAAATTCCCAGAGTTTTAGTGAATTCCTAATATTATCAGGGTTACAACCAAGACTAGCCATCATAAGTATACCTCTTGTCAATAAGACATACAATCATATCTCCTTATATTATATTAATTTCCAAAGGAAAGCAATAGTTATGCCTAGCATAGTATCCTATATCCAATATACAACTGCAAATAAAGTATATGAATTTCCAGGGCATAATCATGCTTAACATGAGATAAAATTCCATATACAACTACAATCATATTTTATCTTTTAGAATAGATTACAATTTCTTAATTGTAACACCATATAAAATCAAATTCAAAGCATTGTTTACTTTCAAAGTACACTGACATGATTATACATTCTCATTCAAAATAAGAGGAAAAGAAACATAAACTGGAAATATTGGGAAAATCAAGATCAAATCTAGCTAGACAAACCCCAAATCCTAAATTTATGTACATTGTGGCTTAAAAAGCTCTTCCTATCTAGTTTCATGACTACAATATATTTCTCTGTCTTGGGCTGGTTCCATTCTTTGTGTGTAGCTTTCTTTGAGAGATATCCCACAGCTGTGGGCCTTCTTACATCCTGACTGCTATATCACAATATAGGCTTCCCTTTCATACCTTCACAAAAAGCCTCTCTAGGCATCTATTCAGGGACTTCGCTGCAACCTGGATGCCCTCAGTTGCTTTCCATAACCACGTAGGAAGACTCCATGGCTCTTTTACTTCTGTATCCTTCATTAATCTGATGAAAGAACTACATGGTGGATGTTGCCAAGTCCTTTTGCCTGCTTTAGATAGAACCTGCCTGCTTCCTTGAATATTTTTTCATAAATTTGATATGTTGTTTTTCTGCTATAAACTGATCAATCCTTGGGACATTTCTTTGCACAAGTTGCAGGATTAGCTTGGTGGATACTCACCTCGAGGAAACAATTCCCTTTATTACATTACTCCTTATATCTTTCAACACTAGCTATGGCTCCCACAAAAAAATTTTCTGGTGCTCTTTTTTTCTCCAAACTTAAATTCTAGCTCATCCCTTAAAGAATGAGTACAATCAGGAAAACAAAAATCAAGAAGCATTAGCGATGTGGGAATAAAGTACAGCTGTTCTGCTGGTGGGTGCTTAAGTTGGTACATCCAGGATAAAATCAGTGTGGAATTTGCTAAAAATATCTAAAAATAGAACTAACTGGTGACTCACCTATATCACACTTGAGTGTAGAAAAGATAGCATGGTTATCTATTGATACTTGCTCAGTCATTTTTGTTGATTTTGTTTTCAAAAAAGGAGATGCAATCAGCTGTAACTAAATTTGCTAGAGAGTATATGGAATTTGAAAATACTATATAGTAAATGTGTTAAGTCAGGCCTATAAAGAGAAATGCTACGTGTCTGTAATCACATTTGGTCTAGCTTCAACTATTAGATTTTATGTTTAACTTGGAGTATCTGTGGAGATAAGGAATCCCAAAGTGGCACATGGCATGGAAGAAAGGATGAAGCCTTTAGGGAAGGAGGGAATGACAGAACACATGCAACATAGTAGGAGGAGGAAACATTAGAGTTTACAAGTTTAGGTAAGCATGAGTATAGGATTATGTCTGTTATTCCATACGGAATGCCACATTTTAGGAAGTTTATTTAAAATATTACATTTAAGTGGCATTACTCTTGGTTACAGTCCAAAACTTGATACTACAACACTTTTTGAAGAAACCACATACTCGAGTAATAGAACATGAATAAATAAAGTTATAAACAATCTTGAAATTTAATTCTTAGGGCTTGCTGTTATATAGTGGCAGAATGTTCTGTTTATGCCACTAGCAGAGAAAGTAATCAAGCATATTACACATCTGTGATCCCTGACAACAAGATTAGTGACTCATTTGAAATATACTGTGTACATATATATCATCTAGGTTTAAAGTAATATATTCCTGTTGTCTATTTTTCTGCGTTTACTTCTAGATCATAGGAACTATTTTACTGTTACCTAGGACTGATTTTAGAACGAGGACAGAATACTTTGTCTTAATAATTTCATGCCTACCTAAACATAAATACACAATATTGTTTAAAAAATAATAATTATGAATATTTTCTACCTGCATTGGGTAGTGCCATAATAAGTTCGTATTTCAAACTACTGATTAATAATATGAAACAAAAAAATGTTAAATTTTAGATAGATAGTTATACTACTTCAGAAAGTTGTCAACAAATTACACAGGGAAGGAGAAATAGAATACATCGTTTTCTCCACGTATGGTTATTGAGATTTTGGCCAGGTATAGTAGCCTGGGTTGGCATTTGAGTTCTCTTAGTGTCTGTATAACATCTGTTCAGGCTCTTCTGGCTTTCCTACTCTCTGGTGAAAAGTCTGGTGTAATTCTGATAGGCCTGCCTTTATATGTTACTTGACCATTCTCCCTTACTGCTTATAATGTTCTATCTTTTTTTAGTGAATGTGTTTTTCTGATTATTATGTGTTGGGAGGAATTTCTTTTCTGGTCAAGTCTATTTGGAGTTCTGTAGGCTTTTTTTATGTTCATGGGCATCTCTTTCTTTAGGTTTGAAAAGTTTTCTTCTATAATAATTTTGAAGATATTTGCTGCCCCTTTTAAGTTGAAAATCTTCATTCTCATCAACTCCTATTATCTGTAGGTTTGGTCTTCTCATTGTGTCCTGTATTTCCTGGATGTTTTGAGTTAGGATCCTTTTGCATTTTGCATTTTCTTTGATTGTTGTGCTGATGGTCTCTATGGAATCTTCTACACCTGACATTCTCTCTTCCATCACTTGTATTCTGTTGCTGATGCTTGCATCTATGGTTCCAGATATCTTTCCTAGGGTTTCTATCTCCAGCGTTGCCTCACTTTGGGTTTTCTTTATTGTGTCTACTTCCATTTTTAGGTCTAGTATGGTTTTGTTCATTTCCATCACCTGTTCGGATGTGTTTTCCTGTTTTTCTTTAAGGAATTCTACCTGTTTGGTTGTGTTTTCCTGTTTTTCTTTAAGGACTTGTAACACTTTAGCAGTGTTCTCCTGTATTTCTTTAAGTGAATTATTAAAGTCCTTCTTGATGTCTTCTACCATCTTCATGAGATATGCTTTTAAATCCGGGTCTAGCTTTTCGGTTTTGTTGGGGTGCACATGACTAGGTGGAGTAGGAGTGCTGTGTTCTTGATTTCTGTTAGTACAATTCTTACATTTGCCTTTGGCCATCTGGTAATCTCTGGAGCTAGTTGTTATAGTTGTCTCTGGTTAGAGCTTGTTCCTCAGCTGATTCTGTTAGCCTCTATCAGCAGACCTGGTAGACTACATCTCTTCTCTGAGTTTCAGTTGTCAGAGGACTCTCTGCAGGCGAGCTCTCCTCTCACGGGAAAGGTGCACAGATATATGGCCTTAAGACATCCCTCCTGGCCGAAGAAGAAGGCCCAAAACAGGACCTGTCCTGAAGCTGAGTTGCTTTGGCCTGTCCCAGAAGGTGTTAGCTTCTGTATTCTACACTCTCACACGTCCAGAATACACTCTGTGGAGTCCTGGAACCAAGATGTCTGCAGCTGATGCTCAGGCAAAGCACTCCTGCACTGGGCAGACCCCTTTCCTCTGGCTGGGAAAGTGGCCAGATGTCTGAAGCCTGTGCAGAATACTCTCGGCTGGGTCCCGGAACCAAGATATCTGCTGCCAATGCTCAGTCAAAGTGCTCCCGCACTGGTCAGACCCCTTTCCTCTGGCCTGGACATTTGCCAGTTGTCTGGGGCCCGAAAAGTGGGCTGCCTTAGAAGCTCTGTGGCTCCCACCTCTCCCAGAAGCTTTTGGCTTCTGTATTCCGTACTCTCACCTGTGCAGAATACACCCGGTGGGGTCCTAGTACCAAGATGTCTGTTGCCGATGCTCAGGCAAAGCACTTCTGCACCAGGCGGACCCCCTTTACTCTGGTTCGGAAAGTGGCCGGATGTCTGGGGCCTTTGCAGAATACACTTGGCAGGGACCTGGACCAGTCTTGTGCTTCTTCAGAAAATTGACATAATACTACCAGAAGATCCAGCAACACTTCTCCTGGGCAAATACTCAGAAGATGTTCCGATGTGTAATAAGGATTCATTCTCTATGATGTTCATACCAGCCTTATTTATTTATTTTGTTAATATTTTTTATTATTACGTATTTTCCTCAATTACATTTAGAATGTACATTTATAAAGTCCCCCAAACCGTACCCCCCACTTCCCTAACCACGCATTTCCATTTTTTGTCTCTGGCATTCCCCTGTACTGTGGCATATAAAGTTTGCATGTCCAACGGGCCTCTCTTTCCAGTGATGGCCTACTAGGCCATCTTTTGATACATATGCAGTCAAGAGCTCCGGGGTACTGGTTAGTTCATAATGTTATTGGACCTACAGCGTTGCAGATCTCTTTAGCTCCTTGGATACTTTCTCTAGCTCTTCCATTGAGAATCCTGTGCTCCATCCAATAGCAGACTTTGAGCATCTACTTAAGTATTGGCTATGCCCCAGCCTTGTCTCACAAGAGACAGCTATATCCGGGTCTTTTCAGCAAAATCTTGCTAGTTTATGCAACGGTTTCATCGTTTGGAGGCTAATTATGGGATGGATCTCTGGACATGGCAGTCTCTAGATGGTCCATCCTTTTGTCTCAGATCCAAACTTTGTCTCTGTAACAGTCTGGCGGTTCCTCAGAAAATTGGACATGGTACTACTAGAGGATCCCACAATACCTCTCCTGGGCATATATCCAGAAGATGTCCCAACCAGCAAGAAGGAAACCTGCTCCACTATGTTCATAACAGCCTTATTTATAATAGCCAGAGCCTGGAAAGAACTCAGATGCCCCTCAACATTGGAATGGATACAAAAAATGTGGTACATTTACACAGTGGAGTACTACTCAGCTATTAAAAAATGAATTTATGAAATTCCTAGGCAAATGGATGGATGTGGAGGGCATCATCCTGAGTGAGGTAACACAATCACAAAAGAACTCAAATGATATTTACACACTGATAAGTGGATATTAGCCCGGAAACTTAGCATACCCGAGATATAAGATACAATTTGCAAAACACGTGAAACTGAAGAATGAAGACCAAATTGTGGACACTCTGCCCCTTCTTAGAATTGGAAGCAGTCACCAGCATTATTTTTAATAGCCATTTGATCGAAAGAACTCAGATGTTGCTCAACAGAAGAATATATGATACAGAATGGATACAGAAATTCTGGTACATTTAAACAATGGAGTACTATTCATCAGTTAAAAACAATGAACTTATGAATTTCTTAGGCAAAAGCATGTATCTGGAGGATATCATCCTGAGTATGGTAATCCAATCACAAAAGAACACATATGATATGTACTAACTTGTAAGCCGATATTAGCCCCCAAACAGACTACTCAAGATACAATTTGCAAAACTCATGAAACTCGAGATGAAGGAAGACCAAAGTGTGGATACTTCATTGGTTCTTATAATGGGGAACAAAATACACATGGAAGGAGTTACAGAGACATTTTGGAGGTGAGAAAAAAGAAAGGACCATCCAGAGACTGCTCCACCTGGTGATGCATCCCATAGAAAATCACCAAACCCAGACAATATTGCATATGCCAGCAAAATTTTTTGACAGGACACTGGAATAGGTATCTCTTGTGAGGCTATGCCAGTTCCTGGCAAATACAGAATTGGATACTCACAGTCATCTATTGGATGGTACACAAGGCACTTAATGTGGAATCTAGAGAAAGTACACAAGGAGCTAAAGGGTCTGCAACCTTAAAGGCGGATCAACAATATGAACTAACCAGTAACCCCCTGAACTATGTATCTAGTTGCATATGTGGCAGAGGATGGCCTAGTCAGCCATCAAAGAGAGGAGAGTCACTTGGTCTAGTGAAGATAATATACCCAAGTACAGGGAAATGCCAGGGCCAGGAAGCAGGAGTGGGTGAGTTGGCAAGCAGGGTAGGGGGAGGTATAGGAAACTTTCAGGATAGCATTTGAAATGTAAATGAAGAAAAATATCTAATAAAAAATGAGTTAAAAAATATTAGCAAAACCTTATATTAGCACGTTAACAGCACATCCTAAAGATCTCAAACACAAAGAAGAAATGAAACCCAAAAGATGTGGTGGCAGGAAATAGTAAAACTCAGGGTGGAAAAAAAATAAAATAGAAAGAAAAATACAAATAAATTTTTGGAACATATATTGGTTCTTTGACAAGATCACTAAGATCAACAAACTATTATTCAAGTTAACTAAAATAAAAAAGATAATATCCAAATTAGCAAAATCAGATATTAAATGGGGGGACATAACAACAGACACCTGATAGGTCAGAAAGTTTCGCAAAGTGCTTCTTCCTCCTAGAAGCACACTTGCTCAACCATATTAATTGCTGCTGTATTCATAATTATCTGCAACTGGAAACAACCTACATGTCCATAAACTGAAGAATGTATAACATATATGTTATATTTATACAATGGAACATTCTTCAGCTGTTATGAAATGGATGGAAAAAGAAAAAAATAAAAAAAAAATAATAAAAACAAAAACATAACCTGAATAACGTATCCCAGTCCCAGGAAGATAAATATGCTATGTGTTGATTTATATGTTGATATTGACTGGGCTGGATAGTTTTTTGTCAACTTGTCACAAAGTAAAGTCCCCTGAGAGTAGGGATTCTCAATTGAGAAAATGTCTCCATAAGATTGGTCTGTGCAGGCAAGACTGCAGGGCAGTTTCTTAATTAATGATTGATGGGTAGGATTTCTGCCAATTGTTGATACTGCCACCCATGTGCTTGTGGTTCTGAGTTCTCTATGAGAAAGCATGAAACCATGGGGAACTAACCACTAAGCAGAATGCTGCAGACACTCTGGGCCCCTTTGTCTGCGTGGAACGGATCTCTAGTCACAGGTGGGCAAAGCGTTGGATGAAATGATAGACAGATACACAGAGGAGAGGTTGTGTAGAATCTGAATGTAATGTGTCAAATTGAGCATCAAACTTTTTATACAGAAGAGAATAAGAAAGTTGGGTGACACACAAGCAAGGTACAAAGAGGTTACTGGATTCTTACAGAAAATGGAGGAATACAAACTCAGAAGTTCTCACAGGAAACACCTGGGATAAAATTCACTGTTAACAACTAGGATGAAAAAGAGCTCCACCAAATATCTACATAATCTTAGAAGCCAGGGTCAAGGGCTTCGTGCCCTTGCTATAGTTCCTATTTTAGTCTATTGTATAGACCACCTTCCCCCTAGGCCATTGTAAATACGTGTATATGGGTAGAACTCAGCTATCTATAGTTCTAAGTATGTACTCTGCTTCCTCCTTAGGTCTCAAACTTCCTTCTTCCTAGATGATGATAAATTCTTGTGTAGGGCAGTGACTTAGCTTTTATTCAAAGTGGTAGTATAATACCAGAGGCAATTCTGAATGCCACTGAATAGGCAACATTCTTACTGAATTCAAAGCCCATGGTCAGCTCAAGGACTTTCTAGGATATTGGAACACTGGCAAAAGCTTAGCTATATCAGAATTCAATCTTAAAAAGAAATTATAATAAGATAACACTAAAAGAGAGCATGTGGATCCATACACCAGACTAACGCGGGAATAGGGGATGAGTATATGGGTTAATGAGAAGGCCAAAACTCCAGAAGGTGAGCTTCCGTGAAACTCTTTGCCTCATGAGTGCTTCCAGGCCTCTCGGCCTGTCAAGCTGACTCGACTGGTGTGCTTGGCAGCAGTACCCATCCATGGTCTCTGTATTAGCTCCTGCCTCTAGGTACCTGGTCCATTTCAGTTCCTGTTCTGTCAGTCTTCAGATGATGAATAGCAATGAAGAAGTGTAAACCAAATAAGTCCTACCCTCCCCAACTTGTGCTTTGGTTATAGTTTTTGGTGACAGCAATAGAAAGACTAACACATTCTACATTACATATGTGATGGCCTGTCTACAATCTGTAGATCCAGTGAAGTTAGGTATAGAGGAAGGACTTGGGTGCATACATTGATGCCCATGACATGAGGATATAGAATGGATTTTATTAGTGGACAAAGGTGGACAAGAAAGAGAAGATCAGGTGGCATAGTGGAGGGAGATGGGGTTGAATAAGGAAATGCAGGAAGAGATATTTGAAAGAGAAGTATTTGATGAATGATGACCGAAAGGTGGAGGAACTGGAGAGGATGGGAGGTAGTGAAAGAACCGTGGGGAGTAAAATTTGGGGGGACTGTAAGCAGGGTCTATTAAATGAGAAATTAATATTATTTTTAATTTTACTAGAATATTAAGCATGGCAGAGGGTCTCCCAGGAATGTACATTTTACCTCCAAAATACTGGGCTTTGATGGATTCTTGGTGAGGTGAACCACTTAAAAGCTCTTACCACTCTTAAACACATGAAAGCTGGTACCACTCTGTTACCACTCATGCTGTTGTAGAGTTTCTCTCTACTTGCTGCCCTCACATCACATCCCTCATAATCTATGGATTGTATGAAAATTTAAGGGGGGTTCCAGCCCCTCACTGGGCAATATCATTGCCACCCACAGTGTTAGTTAGATCTAACTTTCTCAAGGATTGCAGCTGATGCAGATTAATACTTCAACCACGATCTTGGAAAGAATTACTACGAAAAGCATGCCTTTTTTTTTTCAAAAGTCAGGCTGGTGTTCAGATGATTATTATTTCTTTGTACCTATTTCCTCCCTCTGATTCCTGATATGATTTAAGAAAAACATGGTTAATGAACAGATGTGCACCCTGAGGATTCAAAGTAGAAAGGGATGATAGGTTTTTACATAAGGTTTAGTTTTGTGATTCTTTTAAGATTTTTGAAGGATTAATTTTTGAGATAGATAAAAACTAATCCTTTATGTATAACAGCAAATTTCAGTCTACCAGTAAGAGAAACTGGCTGAAAAAAGTACCTTACTTGCTTACAACTTGTTAATCTATAACAAGTTTTTTTAGTTAGAAATGTGTGTTGGTTCTTGGGGATAATATTGGATATTTATAAACATAATTTATAAATAGCTCATCATAAAAGTATAGTGAGAAGATGCTTTTCCTTATATATTCTTATAATTATTCACTAGAAGAAAATAGAAAGTAACCAGTATAAATTTTATACTAATTGAAAGATTGTGCAGAGATATATAAGCAGTGTGAGAAAAATAAAGTTGGTGCTTTGTTCCATCCACCAAATGTGAGTATATATGGAAAGTGATTGAAGCTTTGCACTGTCCAACAAATGTGTGTGTGTGTGTGTGTGTGTGTGTGTGTGTGTGTGTGTGATTGTTTGTGCTTCTTAAAGCTTGCTTCTTCTACCATGTATGTAAATGTGTCTTGCCTGCTTTATATGCCATCTAACCAACATCCCCTTCTTGAATCTTTGAACACTCTATCACAGCTACTCTTGGAAAGGCAAACAGACAGCAAACACACAGAACCTTACTGGGCATAACTTGAACATGTATGAGACCACCCACCTCTTCCAGTGACACCCTTCCTCCAACAACGAAACACCTAGTCCAACAAGGTTACTCATCCGAATACAGCCTATGGGCCGATGGGAACCAATTACATTTAAACTACCACACCTACCTAGCTACATGCATACATATATTCATGCATAAGAGATAAAAAGAGAAAGAGGGTGAGAGAAATAGAAAGAGAAAGAGTGATTGGTAGATGATAGAGAAATTGTTGCATACATATCTATATAAATACATTCAATAATTACTTCATACATACATACATACATACATACATACATACATACATACATACATACATACATACATATATAGATGATGGATAGACAGATAATGATATGTGATATTAATCTAAACACTAAAGACATGGTGCCCTTTAACTCACACACACACACCCTGAGCAGTGTTTACAATCCTCAATTAAGACATAAAGGTTGGACATTCGAACTACAAAGACATATAAAAACAAATCCCCAAAACTCACAATGTTCATTTGGTGTGCATAGATTTGATTAATATCTAGGATTTTCTTTTTTGTGTATATTATGAGAGATTACACCCTAAAATCTTTCTCAAACTTGTCCATTATTTTAGTTACTACCGTGTACAACCTGATACTTATAATCCACTAGATAGTAACGTTACGGAAGGTATTTATTGTGCTGACGATATTCAGTCATACCCCTCAGCTCCAAAATATATCTTTTAAAGACACATAGTAAGGAACGATCTTCCAAATGACCTGAAATGAAACCATCACCTGGTGGAAAATAACACAGCACAGGAAGAAGTTTGCACATAAAATTTATATTCATGTGAATATTGGTCAAAATGATTACAATTGTAAAGTGAATTACATAGTGGTATGTCCTTGAAACAATAGGAAAAAATGATGTGCATACATTGTGTTTTCCAAAAAGAGTAGGAAATGTAAAACATTTAAGCAGTGGCATGTTGGTTTCTAATGCCAGGAGATGACTAACATTGCAACAGACTAATAATGTATCCTCTTCAAAAGTTAAAAGAAAACAGCAACAACAAGAAGAGAACAACAATCACAAGGAACCATGTCATCCGTGGCATCTTCAGGAGGATGTGCAGCACTCTGAACATGGTTCCAAGGACTTTAGTAGGTGTCTATTGTGTTGTCAGACTGACAGGTTTGTGTTCAACCATCCATGTCTGTATACTAAGGTTGCAAACAACCCATCGATGCTGAGTGACCTAAAGATGATGGGTTCTACTCCCCACTCTCCTTGCTGATCTGGAGACTTCAAACCTGAGGGGAGGAATGTTATATTGATGAGTATGAGAATGCTCAAATCCTTTTTGTCTACATTGTGTAAATGTGGCATCTCTTTAAGTGAAGTGTAAGACCTGCTTGGCCAGAAGGTACAACCAGAGGCCTGTTGAATAAAGATGCTACTATAGAGACCCCATGTAATGAGAAAGGTCTTTCTGAAGTACCCTTGGACAGAGGTGGAATTTAAGATCCAATTATTCAAAAATGGCATGTAGGCACTACTGTTGGCCTTATTGTCATACTGAGAACATCCCCAACACTAATCAGAGATGTATGGCTAGTGGTCAGAGGTGAGTGGGTAATGGACATTGGGAAGAAATGAGACCCTATGAGCCATGAAAAATAGATAGGACCACAATGGTCAGAGGGGAAATACACGAGGGCATCTTTGTGAGAATTTGGAAATCTAAATCCCCTTTGTACAGGTAAACTAGTATGTTTGGTTGGGTAGAGTTTAAATTTGCATGTTCTTTCCTTGACGTGAGCTCAAAGACTCAGCCTACCTCATGCAGTGGAGCCCATTCCAGGTACTTCCTTACAGCTAGCAACTCCTCATCAGAGACTAGAGCATCTGTCCACTGTAGTAAATGTGGTGCCGGATCAGGAAGCAGTCTGAGCACTCACCAAAAACCTGGCTGACAGTTCCACACTAGTTCTTCTCCTCAGGCATATGTTCTTCTCCTGCGTCTAGGTATGAATCGTGAGGAGTACATCATTTTAGTTTCTGCATTGAGGAAATGAGCTTTTGTTCTGGGCTGTACTTCTTAATGTTGGGCTCAGGTAATTTAAGCTTGGGTGGTCTGGAGGTCCATTTGGGAGTTAAAATTAGAGGAGGGGGTGACTAAGTGTCTCCATCAGAGGAGAACATTGCAAGGTCATTATTGGTCAGAAAGGCATATTTGATGACCACTTGGGGAAAATGAGATCTGAGGCCCCTGGTAACTCAGAGTCAGTAGATTGAAATCTTTTTGGTCAAAGCAGAATGATCTGAGGCCCAATTAAATAGACTTAGTAAGTTTACTCCCACAGGGGCATATTTAGAATGTCTGAGAACCCTTTGGATATTGGTGGACGGTAGCTCTCTATTAGAACAGGGAGGGCTGGTAGATCTTTTGGTGAAAAGTGGAATATTTCAGGTATAGTCTAAAAGCAAATTCAGTAAAAAGACAGTAATTGGAATACTTTGGGCAAGGAGAGACATATGCAGTATCCCTATGTGCAGGAGAAGAATTGTTTCTGCCCGTCTCAGGATTGGTGATAGATCTAAGATTCTCTAAAATAGGAGGATGGTGATAGGAGCTTCATAGGATTGTATAGAATAGTTTTATCCTGTTATTCCTATGTCTGCAGCACTATTGATCAGAAATTGAACACTGATTGATACCTTGAGAATTCTAGGACATTCCAGGTACTTACTCCTTCATCAGCTCCAAACATGAAATCACAATCAAGAATACACATCATCTGAATGTCAGTGGTAGGCATGACAACAATCTTAGAAGTCTTTTAAGAGGGTGTAATGTAGTATTTTCTGGTTTGGTGTCTTCCTTAAATATATGTCCATCCACACATTCCTCTGCATGGAGGCCAGGATGTCTCTGTCTAAGGTAACAAAACAAAGATAGTAAACTGATTTACCCTTACCTTGATACTCTTCTGTTTGGGATTTCAGTCCAGAGTGTTCAGAAATCTCTTAGGTCAGAACATTGCTTCCCAGACAACGGAAATTAGAAGTTATACGTAGGACATACACTGGGAAGATGGAGAATCTGGGGGATTTCCTCAAACACACTGTGCTCCACACAGGTTGGAGCACTCTCTGTTGTGAATGTCTAAATATTCCTAAAGGAAGATAGGGGAGGAGCTTGGGCAGTTTTGGACAGAAGTAGAATGGTTGTGCCCTTCATCAAAGAGGTAATGTGGCAAACTTCATGAGAATAAGGAAGTTGAAGCATTCTGGTCATAAGCAGCATTTCTGTGACACTTTGCAAGTGTGAAATTCTAAACCTACTTGTAAGAAGGGTAAAATCTCTGGCTATTTTCAATAAATAAGAAATACCATTTCACATTGGTGAAAATGCAAATACCTTATGGAGAAGAGGGAGTCCCAGTATTGCTTGATCTGCTTACAAATCTTTTTTGTAGAATTTAGGATATCCACATATTTTATGTAGTGTGTGGAAAGCAGGCAGCAATTGTTTCAGTATTCCAACAGGTTGGATGGTTATCTTTGGTCTATGAAACCTTTAGTCAGATGACATAAGAGCAAGGCCACTTTTCTTGAATGGAGGAATGTCTCCGAATATTTGTAACAGGAAGAAGTTTGGAAGTAATCTTAGACAGTTGTAATATAGCAGGCACACATAGTCAATAAGACAAGATCTATTTACACTTTACAAGAGAGGGTAGGTATGTGTCCACCACTGAAAAAAAAGGAAATATTTCAGTCCAATATGGGCATTCGAGAAGGCTTTGTTGCCCAATAGACACAGGGAGAAGAGGAAATATTTATGACTAGATGTGGTGTGTCTGAGGCTCCCATAGGGAGAGGGAGAGGCACTGAAGCCCTGGTATGACTGGATGACATTTATAGACCTCTCCGACAGAGGATGTGAATTTGAGAACCACTGGAACAAAAAGAGTCATTCTGGTGCCACTTTCAAATGAGGAGTTCGATGTGAGACACAGTTAAATGGAAATTTTTGCCCTCCATCAGATAGAGAATAGTTTGGAATTCTTTCTGATCAGAGAGGGTAATTATTGAAGACCTTTTGGACTGGAAGTGAAGTTTGGGGCCTGGGGCAGGTAGAGATGATCTCAGGCCTGTCAGGCTTACAAGACAGATATTGGACCCTCATGTATACAGAGGGTGCATTTGATATATAATAGACACAAATTAGTGGTCTAAGTATTGATGTTTAGGAGTAAAAGATTAAAGCAGAATTAGAGTCTGCTTAATGTCCCCAACCTCTTTAGGGTTAAGGAAGTGACCTAGCCTACCTTAAGCAGGAGAGGTAGGACTGCTTCACAACTTAGAAGATTCCCATCTTCACATACACCTTGGTAAGCCTGGCAGCAATACAAGTATTATGCCACAGGCATGACTGTAAGTCTCTAAGCACTCTTGAAGCTTATCATCAGTTATATGGGTGTTTGCATGAAGGATGGTACGAAGGATAGATGACCTAAGTTTCAGGCTCTGTTAATGCAGGGCAGAATTAAGTGAAGTATAATTTCCTAGAGACCATCGTTGGAGGGAAATGATCTAAAGCTCATGATTGGAGTGTTATATTTGAGGCTCATATGTATGTAAGGATGCTCTTAGGATACCTGGATTTTGGTACCCTTGGGAAAAATGAAAATTCTGAAATTCCAATAGTAAACTCCAGTCATAATTATAACTGACCTTGGGCAGAAATGGAAGGTTTTGGGTATTGTTGGTAACAGCAGTAGGTCATGAAGGCCACCTATCCCAAGTGAAATTCTGATGACCCTTCATCCAAAGGTGATGGTATGAGATACCTTGAAAACAGGTTGAGTAGCATGTGTTCATACCTACAACTTCTATGACCTTCCGGACCCATTTTGCTTAAAAAGAAAGAACCTGGGGCTGGAGAGATGATGCAGTGGTTAAGAACACTGACGGCTCTCCCAGGGCTCCTGAGTTCACAAACATCTGTAATGGTATCCAGTGCTGTCTTCTAATGGGCAGGCACACATGCATAGAGAACACTGTATATATAATAAATAAATAAATACTTAAAAAAGAAAGGAAAAAAGGAATGAAGGAAGGAAAAAAGGAAGAAGGAAAGAAGAAAGAAATTTAGGAGGGAAGAAAGAATGAAGGAAGGAAGAAAGAAAGAATGAAAGAAAGAAAGAGAGAAAGAAAGAAAGAGAAAGGAAGAAGGAGAGAAAGAGAATGAAGGAGGGAGAGAGAGAGAGAAAGAGAGAGAGATAGAAAGAATGAGACAGAAAGCAAGAGAGAGAGAAAAAAAGAAAGAAAGAAGGAAGGAAAGAGAAAGAAAGAAAGAAAGAAAGAAAGAAAGAAAGAAAGAAAGAAAGAAAGAAAGAAAGAAAGAAAGAAAGAAAGAAAGAAAGAAAGAAAGGAAGGAAGGAAGGAAGGAGGGAGGGAAGAAAGTAAGAAAGAAAGAAAGTAAGAAAGAGAGAGAGAAAGAAAAAGAAAGAAAGAAAGGAAGGAAGGAAGGGAGAGAGAGAGAGAGAGAGAGAGAGAGAGAGAGAGAGAGAGAGAGAGAGAGAGAGGAGAGAGAGAGAGAGAGAGAGAAAGTAAGTTAGTTAGTTTCAGGCCATGATTAACCAAGTAGCAGGATCAAGTCACCACATTGTGCAAAAGGGAAAAATCTAGTTTATCTTGGGTAGAGGGAGAACAGAATGGTAGTGCATAGTTTGCTTCCATCTAGTCTCCCCACCTTCCATTATCCATATATTGTATATACTGTTGGGAAGAATACAAGGAACAATCAGCACACTCATCCAACAGGGAGAGTGGTTGTCTGACCTGAGGTTGTATTTGTCTGTACCTATCTATAACTGAGAGACAGGAACACACCATTTCTGACACCTAACTCTAGGAAGATCACATGCATATTAGTTTTCTTTCTATGTTCTGCCCTCTGCCCTACACTCAGAAACATGTGAGAGCCCACTGTGAAGTTGCAATTGTGTTTGCCTTGCAATCTTTCTAATAGAGAGTGGCACTGAGGTAATATGAGTTTAAGTCAAGTTTAAGGTGCCCTTGGAAAGAATACTCTTGGGCATCCCAAGAGGCTATATCTCAAACTCCTATGACTACAGGTATAATAAATGAGACCCTCTTGGCCATAGGATCCAAACCTGAAGTCTCTCTCATCATTGCTCCATGACACATACACCCTTGGCAAGCAATTAGATGTCTATGTTCCTTGAGGTTGAAGGAGGTAATTATAGCCCCCTTTTGTACTACAATGAACTGCATGTGAGTGGATATCATTCTACCTTTTTCAGTGGGAATGGCATAAAGCTTACTTGGTCTGGGGCATCTTTTTTTTATTAGATATTTTCTTTAATTACATTTCAAATATTATCTACTTTCCTAGATTGCCTTCTGAAAATCTCCTATGCCTTCTCCCTCCCCCCGCTCCCCAACCTACCTACTCCTGCTTCCTGGCCCTGGCATTTGCCTATAATGGGGAATAGAGCCTTCACAGGACCAAGGTCCTCTCTTCCCATTGATGACCTCCTAGGCCATCCTATGCTACACTTCTGGTTAGAGCCACAAGTTCCACCATGTGTTTTCTTTGATTGGTGGCATAGTTCCAAGGAGCTCTGGGGGAGGGGTACTAGTTAGTTCATATTGATGTTCCTTCTATGGGGCTTCAGTCCCCTTCATGTCCCTGGGTATTTCTCTGGCTCCTTCATTGAAGACCTTATGCTCTGTCCAATGGATGACTGTGAGCATCCACTTTTGTATTTGGCAGGCAATGGTTTGGGACATCTTTTGTCACAAGAGAAATGACTGAGTCCCACTTTCAACGAAACTGAAAGTTTGAGGGTATTTCTACTAAATGAGTACTTTAGACAATCTTGGGCAAATAGAGAAGATCTGCAGGAGGCTTAGTCATAGGAGGAATGTCTGACATTCTCTTCAGTGAAAAACAAAACAAAACAAAAAACTGAGGTAACTTGGGAAGAGAGGAAGTACTGGGCACTTAGGAGTAAGAGAAAATAATGAGACCTGGTAGGTACAATGGTATGCATTAGAAAAACCTTGGAGAGGGGGTAAGTGCCATGCAACATCCTGTTATGTATGAATGTCCCTTTTACCTTGATCAGTATAGGAAGTCCCTCCACTGCTCTTCAGCTTCCAAATCTTCCTTAGTTGGTAAAAGTTCCACATCCTGTGTTTAGTCTGGGGGAGTTCAGACAACATTCCAAGCCTTTTCAAACAGCCTGGATGTCTGTCCCTGGCTAGGTTGCCGCCTTCAGTTTGTCTTAATATGTACATATATAGGCAACAACAATTCAATTGGATTGCAAAGCATAACATAGGATCCAGTCAATAATTATATATATATATATATATATATATATATATATATATATATATATATATATATATATATATATATATATGAATGACCTGGGACCACAAACCAGAGAAAAACAATATATTTCCCCTGTCATCCTTATAAAAGGGAAAGGCTTGAATCTTACTTAATTAGAGAATATACATTTGATATAGTTCAAAGTCATAAGTGAATGCTTGAGGATACAAGGCACCATGCACTATTATTCAAAAGAGCATATCTAATGGCATTTTAGGAATAAAGAATAGTGTGACCTTCCTTTGGTCAAACACAGTGGTTAATGCCCCCTTCCCTTGCAGAAATGTACAAGATCCAAGGCCATATTTTGGGGGAAGGAAAAGACTGAACCTCACTCAGCCTCACCCAGGTTAGTTCTCTTGGCTACTTCAAAAAACAAGGAGTGTGACAGGAATCTGGGGAACATAGGAGTTATGAGAACCTCTTCTCAGAATGGTAAGTTCCAAGACCACCTTCAACAGAGAATAAATCGTGAATGTCTTCGTTCCTAAAGTAGAGGCCCCCAGGCATATTTTGCAGGTCAGAAATATCCAGTTCACCCATGGTCAACAGGGTAAGTTTCTAGGCTTCACTGGGTACTGGAGGAATGTTCAGACTCTGCCTCACTAGCTTCCAAGTATTTCCCCCATATGCATACCCTGTGTAACATCTTTGAGAGTCCAGTCAGTGGTCACAACAATCTCCCAGCATAAGTAGTTATGCAAGCATTGATGTTTCCTCGAGGCTGTGTTCAGCTGCACACATCTGTGAATAAGAGATAGGAATGGTGCATTTTGATGACCATTTTTGAGGCACAGGATATGAGAGCCAATTTCAGATTTCTATTTTCTGTCCTATGATCTAAAAAAATAGAAAATGTGAGGTGTCATTGGTCGTGTATGTATTGTATGGATATGTTTAAAGCAAACTTAGTTAATAGGGGTATTTGCAAGGCACAGCCAGAAGAGAATCTCTGGTGGTTCAATAATTGCACAGATGGACCTGAAGTGTCCTAGTACAGAGAGTAGATGTATGAAACGCCCCTTTGACACAGGAACTAGTTCTGAGAGCCCTTTCAATAGTCTTTGATTTCCCAGGACCCCCTTTGTAGAAACTGAAGTTCTAAAATCCACTTGGTGAATTGAAGTAGACAATAGGCCCAGATTCCTACTGGGAAGACAGGGAATGTTAGATTCTCTTTTATGTAGAATGAGTGGTATAAGTCTCTTATGGTCTGACATCCCTTTAAGGAAAAATGATTCAAAGCTACTTGGTAGGATTAGGAATATTCCTTATAAGGCATAATACATGTTTTAGGCGACATTTTACCAATAGGGTCTAAGGCAATGTTAGCCCTAGGAGAGTTCTGACATTCTATTCAGTGTAGTGAGAAAAAAATGAGTTACCATGGGGAAATGTGTGCCCCATGTAAAAGAGGAAATCTCGAAGGCCCTACTGAAAGAGGAGGGCAGACTCCTCTTGAGGCAGAATGTGAAATTGCCATATACACCTCTGTCAAAGGTAATGGTCTCTGGTACATTATAGAGTGGAGAATGTTTCCAGGCATGATCATAAGTTTCCAATTCTTATTCAGAGTTTGTATTTTCATAGTTTGTGTTCATTCAGAAGAGACATGGCAGCAACATATTTTTTTTCTTCCAAAGGCTTTCAATGTCTGTTGCTGGCTAGTATACTTCTTCGAGTTTGTTCATCTATCCAGGTCTAGGCAGAATTAATGAAGTTATTACATTTCTATTGACTTGCCTAAAGGCAGATGGCACAGGTACCTAGAACTGATTTGTAACTTGGACTATGGGACCTCAAACCAGACTGGACTAGGGTACATTGTTTACAGAAGGAGTCACTTTTGGAAATATGGCTGACCAGCTAGGTATAAAACTACTTTGAAGTATACATTCACATATATACTTCATATATTTGAATGACATTTTTGAGAAAGAGAACGTGTTGGGTGGATAAGGAAGAGAAGGAAGGTCACAGAATCCCTCAGACAAAAGTTTACCGTGGGAATTGGAAGATGTCAAAAATAACTTATCAAGTGCAAATGTCCTCATAGTCCAGAATACCCATGTGTTCTGAGACTTTGAGTTTTGCTTGCCAACAATCAGAGCAGTTTTCTTTCAAATTGTTTGGTAAACTCTAGCTCTATGTTCTCCATAAGCTGTACAGCAGCATCCCTGGCATAGGCACCAAAATGGAATTGATCCATTTCAAGTGACAGGCTTAAAATTAAAAATTAGATTAGGGTTCATATAATTACTGTCATGTCCCAGGACATCATTTCAGAGTGTTTGGCATCCCTTCTTTTATTTGAGCATGTCTTGCTATCCAGGTCTGAAGGGAAACTTTAGGACCTCCTAGAGGAATAGACCTCATGGTTCTATGGATAAAAGTGGATTTTCTGAGGTAAGCATAGTCAAGAGAAGTTGATTTAAAGTTTCCTTGAGAAAAAAAAAAGAAAAAAAAGAACATTGGCTTGAGTTTTTCATGTCAGTGGCTTTTCTGTAGGCTCCATAAGCAGCAGAATTTGTATTAATCCCCAGTCAAATTTAAGGGTGAGTCTATATTTCCCTAATTCAAAGATAAAATGAAAGATTCTTCCTTGACAGAGTATTTATGTCAATGATTCTTCATTGAAACCTTTTTGAACCTAGAGTTTACCTTGAACTGAAGGAAAAATCTCGGAAACATTAGGAAAAACATCTAAGGTTCAGTCCATAATATCAGCAAGCTCTGTGGGATTCCTCGACCTAAATGAATGTCCAAGCCTGCTTTGGACAAACTGGTATGATCTGAGGCTCCCTTTGCTTCAGTGGGAATATGTGATGCCTCCTTAAGTAAAGGTAGAAGGAGTTAGTAGCCCTGGGGAGAAAGGAGTTGCTGATATCTTTGTAACAGGAGAGATGATCAGAGTATAAAATTCCCCATAATACTTTGAGCAAAAATTAAATTGCTTACCTTAGCTCATGAGGTCCTAGCATTGCCACAACTTCTGACAGTTCTTCACAGCCTGGGGTATCCATATCCTTAGCTGAATTAGCAAGGCAGTAAATATAGATACCATGATTCATGAAAAGCTTTGGATTGTATCCTCAGCATGATTGTTTCATAAGAATTATGTTCAACCAACTAGAACTGAGTTATAATGATGATTTCACACAATGTCATGTGACTATACTCAAGGAAGTGGCATAAGGTTCCAGGATTGGCCTCCTCCTCTTGATTTCTGTGAACTTTGAGCAGAGGGAGCAATTCTCCTTGGTCAGAGGTAAAATATCCCATGGGTTCCTGAACGGAAGGGATTTTTATGATTGCCCATTGCATCAAAGGTGTATATTTTATGACCTTGATCATCACAGGAAGGAAAATACTATAGGTTTGGAAAGTAGAAAGTCCCTCAACCCTGTTGGACAGTAGGGGAGTCGCCCTGTTCACCTTCTGTAGAGGAGTTTGTTCCAGGCACTCCAGGCCTCCACATCTTCAGAGAACTCTAAAAAATTCTTATCTCTTAGGACTCCATGAAGATTTGACAGCAATCTGAGGTTTCTTCTGACAAGTTGGCTCAAAGTCCCTGGATTTGTTGCCTATTAAACTTACAACAAAGCACACAGGTGTGGGTGTAGTGTACAGTTACTTTCTGATGACCAGCTTAAAGAGAGCCTTGGATCCAGGCTGAGGTTTTTATACATAGGCCATGGGACTTGACTCTGGAGTTCTGTGAGGTTTGTTTTGTTTGTTTGTTTGTTTTTGGTGGTCAAAAGTGTATTCCCTAACCAATAAGGTCTGAGGGAGAAGCTCTTAGTTGAGTGGTAGACCTGATTCCACCATGAACAAAGACTGAAGCTCTTGTGTATTCTTGGTACCAAGGATTCAGCCTGAAGCACACTAGAGCTGAGCCTGAATATTTGAGATAAACTTCTCACTCACAAGGTCAGTTCTATACTTTGCTTCATCAGAGAGGCATGTCTCAGAACCTTCCAGTGCAGAAGGAGGAAGAATAAAGCGTTTTACTCAAGGTCAGCTGACCCCTTTGGCATACACATAATGTCAGGGGATACTATGGTTAGAGGAAGCAAGGTTTAGGTGCTCTTCAAAAGATAAACCAACTGGGTGTCAGCCCCCTTGAAGTTATGGGATACTTTACATCTGAGGGGGCCTGACGTGATGGAGTTGATATTTATGCTGGAGGTATTAATTATCCTGGGTCTAGAAGGGTACATCTGAGTCCCCATTGTAACTTCATCAATGCTATTGCATGCTGATAGTAAAAGAGCCAACTTTGTGGCTTTCTTAAAATGTTGTTGGGGTCTGTTGATAAGTCCTTTGCTTATCATGTCATATGTATCAGGGCATCTTCAGTTATTGAGGACCTATGTGACACCTTTGTTCTGAAGTGGTAATTCTGAGGGAAATTAACGAAATTCTGAGGTTTCTGGTTCTCATATGATAATGCTGCCTTCAATACTGGGGAGTTTCTAACATATTTGATTTCGGGGGTTACATCTGAATCCCCCTTGAGTTATTGGTGTAAGTTGTTAGTCACATAGGTTCTATTTCATGTATGTGGGTATACTGTCATTGTCTTCAGACACACCAAAAGGTGGCATCAGGTCCCATGACAGATGTTTGTGGTACAACAAGTGATTGCTGAGAATTGAACTCAGGACCTGTGGAAGAGAAGTCAGTGCTTTTAACTGCTGAGCCATCTCTCCAGCCTCAGCACATTGGTTCTAGACAGGTAATATGAAGGTCACTTAGGCTATTGGGGATGATCTGAGGATCCCTGGTTCAGAATGGGCATATCAGAAGTTCCCTTGGTCCATACAGTATTTTAGAAGATCTGTGGTTCTTAAGCTGTAGGTCTGAACCTTACCAGAGAAGAATGCCTGGAGTGTTTTTGAATTTCTAATTTAGACAAAGTGTACCTGATGACTCCTTGAGCCACTGAGAGTGATTTAAGCTCCACTTCAAGCATGGGGGGACAGTGTGAGTCTTCTTGGTGCTGAAGGGATAATTCTGAGGTTTGTGTGTAAGAAACAGGACTTGGAGGACCCATTGACAGAGTGATAATGTTGATGTATCCACAAACAATCTATAAAGGATGCCATCCTTTAGAGGCAGAAAGGTTCACACCATGTTGGGGAAAGTAGAAATGCCAAAGACTATTGTATCTGTACAAGATCAAGGGTCGATGTGGAGAGGAGAGAAGGCCTGAATATTTCATGATTGAGACTTCCTGGGAACCTAGAACACGCATATCTTGCAGGCCATGCAACAGCTTAATCAATCTTCAGTGTGCTAGGAGACATTTCCCAGCTAGTTCTCCTGATAAATCTGCTGCCTACTTCTAAAAATAGCAAGGCTTTCTCATTTTTGCTGGTCAGCTTAATGTCTATGTCCTGGGTTCATTAATGTGCTGGCTACTCTTAAGCTCTGAGACTTCAGGAACCCGGGTCCTGATCCTTGGACAGGGGTAATTAGGTCAGAGGATCAGAATAAGAAGCACTTGGTGCACCTTAGATCAAGGGAGTGGATTTTTCATGGACTAGATCAGATCTAGTAGGTAGGTCTAGGTCCTCAATGTTCAGAAGAATCACATAATACTCTCCATGAGGTGAAAATTATATAGCACATTCTTCTGGATACAATTGTGAGCTAATCTTAATCAAAAAGGGGATTCTTGTCCTGCTTTTAGTCACAGGGGCATAGATGAGGCTTCAATGTGCATCTGAGGCAGCTAGGAGTGGAAATTGTAAGTTAGATATACAGTTGATGAAAAGAAAAAGTTCTAAATTCATGTTGTTCATAAGGGGCATAGAAAGGGAAAATATGAGGGCAGCTTCTGTATCAAAAAAGAACTGAAAATGCCAGAGTAAGAGAGAGTAGGGCCCAGGCCACCCTCTTGAGATGGACTGCCTTACAGGTTCCGTTTGGCAGGCTGGGAAGCTCTGGTGTGTCCCTGGGCAGAAGGAGGAAGTCAGAAGCAAGGAGTAAGTCGTAAGCCTTCTAGAGCATTTTCGATATCTCTTTTGTCATAAAAAGCACCGGTGAGGCCCAGTTTTTTAGATGGAGCATTTGAGGGGCCACCTATTTCAGCCTGAAGAATTCTGAGCCTTTCTGAAACAGGGATCACAAAGCCAGTGTCCCTTTGGTGAGAACTGGAAAGTCTGAGTCCACATTGGTCTGATTGAGAAGGTCCGACACCTCCTTTAGGGAAGAGGAAAGAACTACAACTCCCCTTTTGCAGTGCGATCCTGTTGAGATTGATTTTCAAATGATGTGTATATTTGTGGCCTCCTAGGACAGAATGGTCACAAAGGGGGAACCCAAATTCATATTGTAATGATGGGTCTCTCCAAGGACAGGAGAGAGCAGGTACCACATCCTCTGCTTGAGATATTGTATGTTTGTCATATCTTCGCATAACAGGGAATGTTCCAAAAGGGAATGTGGTACTCCCTTTTGGAGGTATGAATGCCCATAGGATAGGCACAAAAGCTATGGGCTCCCGTTTGGCACTTCTGGAAGTTTTCTCTCCCTCTTGGACATTAGGACTATTTTTTGAGTCCTCCGTAGTAGAAAAAGAATGGCTGATATCCTCTTGGGGTGATGATGAGTGTTGCACACCTCTATGGGGACTGTCTCCATCTGGAGATGACTCAATGCATTCTTGATCTGTAGGGGAAGCTTGCAGGGCTCCTTGGGTAACAGAGGCTTTCCTCTGTTTTCTCTTGGTAGAAGTAGCGTGTCTGGGAATCTCATGAGGAAGGTGGGATGCCTGAGGCTGTCTTCATGAGAAAGAGTGGTTCGCATGCACTCTTCTGTAAGGATGGAGGATGGCTTGTCAACCTCATGCTCTGAATTGGAAGCTTTGGTGTCCCGTTGGTCAGAAGGGGCTTTTTCTGATGGGGTTTCAGTAGACTTAGATGGTCTGTGAATGCTTTGGCTTGGTAGGGGACTTCTGAGGCCCACCTCATGAGATGGTGAGCATCTGCAGGCTCCTTTAGCAGAATCAGAAGTGGCGAAGTTTATGTTAGTCATAGTTTTAAGCTTTACACCTCTTTCTTAAATTTGCAAACTCTTACCCAAATTTTGGAAGAATGGCAGTGTTTCCAGCCCGCATGTTTTGAGCGCACATATTTCAGGCCCTCTTGATCTACAGAAGAAGGTCTTGGTCTTGTTTTCCTCAATTTAGAAGGTGTGGGGCAATCTCCTGGAGGAGGAGAATGACTGAGACCTTTTTTACAAAGAATACTAGATCTGAAACTCAATTGAGATGATTTTAAGGGGGAGATGCTCCTTTAAGGAGTAGAGGTAGGACTGGATTCCTTTTCTGCATACTTGGAAGATGTGAGGCTACTTACGGCAGAAGAGATACATTTTAAGGCATCAAGTTCTGAAAGGCAGTATCTGATATCCCTTTCAGGAATTGGGACATGTTTCAATATCCTTTGGTTAGATTTCAAACGTCTAGGGTTCTTTTTGAGATAAGAGAAATTTCTCCATCCATCTTCATGAGGAGGGGTAGGCATAATGTCACCTTCTGCACAAAGGGACAGTCCCTGAAACTCTGTTGAAAAGGAAGTATCCACGGTTTCTTGGTGAGATGTCACAGGTTTTAGAGGCCCCTGGGCAGGTTGAGAAAGTTCTAGACTTTCCTGGGGAAATGCTGGTGTTCTCAGGATCCCTTGTTCAGATACTAAAGGGCCCAGAGCACCTTCATTGGGTTTCAAAAGACACAGAGACCCTAACACAGATGCCAAAGCTTCTGGAGTCCCTGGCACAGATTCTGAACTCTTAGAAATGGATTGTGTATATGTCAGAGGTTCTTCTGTCTCTGGACTAAGTGGTGAAGGAGCTGGTAATTTGGGAGAATCTTGTGTGGCTGACAAAGATTCTATGACCTCTTGGGTGACAGATTGTATTTCTGTACTATTTTGCATACATGCCCATATTTCTACTGTGTCCTGGGAAGAATCAGAAAGTCCAAGATCTTCTGGACTGGATGGTAAATATCATAAGGCCTCCTTTTAAAACCAGTGTCCTGGAGGCTCTTGAGGTAACAAGGAAGTTTCTGTAAGCCTTTGGGAAGATATTGATGTTTCTAGTACAACTTGGGCAGACATGGAAGGTCTCCAAGACATTAAGACAGAATGTTACTCTTTCAAATCCAATTGGACAGATGGAGAAGGCCCTAGACTCACTATGGTAGATGCTGAAATTTCCAAAGCTCGTGATGAAGCATTGGATATTCCTGGATTGCCATGTGTACAGGTACAACCTTCCAGGTTCCCCTATAAAGACAGCCAAGGGCCTCCAGCTTCTTGAACAGATAACAAATGTCCTGGATTCCCTTGAGCAGATAGGGACAATGTCAAAGGCTCTAGGGCAGATAATATAGATCCTAATGTTCCTCGATCAGATAAAGAAATTACCATGGGTCCTTTGGAAGAATGCATAGATCCTGAAGGATCTGAAGTAGATGGATCTGTTTGTAGAGAATTCAAAGACTCATTTGGTCCCTGGAATGAAGTTAACGGTCCCTCTGTAGGTTTAGAGAGGTCTAAAGGCTCTTCTGTGGAAAGGGAAGATCCAAAAGGCTTAGGGAAGAAAGTGAGGAACTAAGTTGGGCAGAAATTGCAAGTTCCAGAGGTGAGTCATTGGATATCACATGTCCTGGGGTAGCTGTTGAAAATTTTTGTGCTCCTCATGCAAATGATGAATATCCTAGAGCCCCCTGGGGAGGCAGCAATGTTTCTACAGAGCCTGTGTATTTGCTGAAATCCTCAGAGATCCCTGGTCAGATCTCAAAATCCTTGCTGTATTTTGAGCAGGGTGGTTATATCCCTGCCACACTGGTAAAGATGGTGAGTCTGCTACTGTGTAGTGTGTAGATGTGGAGTGAGTTCCTATACCTTGTGTATGTAAAGAAAGACTTGAAAACCTTTTGGAAGATGTAGAATGTTGGGTAGACCTTTGTGGACATGTGGACAGATGTATGGTCCCCTTGTGCAGAGACCGGCACTCACACATCCTTGAGCAGAATCAGAAGATCCTGGAGTCCTTTGTTCTGAGGATGAAAGACCCAGAGGATTATGAGAACATTCATAGCATTGTGATGTATTCATCATTGCCTGGGCTGAGATAGAAAGTTTCAGAGGCCCCTGGGCAGATTGCAAAGGTGCTAGATACCCTTGACCAAATGGGAAAGTCTTTGTACCTCCTTGGTCAGAACAGGAATGTCTACCAGGTGTTGGCGATGATGGTGGCAATGTTCCTAGATTAGCTGAAGTAGACTGAGAAGATGCTACAGCCTGCCTCACTTGTGGAAAAAAGCCTAAAGCACTGTGTGACTCTTCATATTGTGCAAATATCCCTGTGGCATATGTTGAATTTTCTCGATTTCTTTGTTTGGGGAAAAAAGAACTTTGCATGAGCAAAGTTCCCTCTTGTGCCCTGGAAAATTTCTTGTGCTTTTGAAAAGATGACAAAGCTTCTAGAACCTCTGGAGTAGATACAAGATGCTCCTGAACACCCAGTACTGATGGTGTAGGATAAAAGGTTTCTTGAGATTTCTGGCTAGGTAGGAAAGTTCGAGTGTCCCTTGGGAAACCTGGGGATCTTTGTGCAAAATGATGGGCAGTTGGAGAAAATCCTACTTCTGTCTGACAAGAAGTTGGAGGATGCAAAGTATCTTGAGCAAATGAAACACTTTGTGTATTCCCCTGTTTAAAATTGGGCTTTTGGATACCCTTGTGAAAAACAGAAATGCCCGAAAGCCTCTTGGAAAGATGAAGAACCTAGGGTTCCTTGTGAAGATAAACAAATTCCCAGAGACATCTGCTCAGATGACACAGATTCTGGTCGCACCTGAGTATTTTGGGTAGACCCCAGATGTCCTGGAGTGGGAAGCAAAGCTCCCACAGTCTCCTTTGCAGACAGGGACTTTCCTACTGTGGCTTCTGCAGATAAAAAAAATCCCCTCAGTGCCCTGAGCAGATGTGGAAGACCCTAGAGTTGTTTCTTTAGATTTAGTCACTTCTAGATGGCATTCTTCAGTTAAACAAGGTCCTAGAGTTCCTTGCTCAGATCTCAAAGATGATGATGACAATTGTAGTGATGTAGTAAGATCCAGATGCAGTCCAGCACATCTGAAAGTGTCTGAAGTTCCTTGGGTAGATGGAGAACATTCATTTGTTTCTGAAACTGTTGAAGAAGGAGTTTTAATGCAGTAGAGCCCCTTCAGCATATCCAGAATATGGGTCATTGCCTGGGCTGAGCTTGAAAGTGTCAGAGGCCCCTGGGCTGATTGCAAATGTGCTAGGGTCCCAGGACCAGATGGGAATGTTTCTGCACCTCCTTGAGTAAAAGATGAATGTGTACCAGGTTCTCGAGGTGATGGTGGCAAAGGTCCTAGAGTAGACAAAGCAGATGTAGAAGATTCTGTATTCTCCCTCACTAGAGGCAAAGGGCCCGAGGTAGTCTCTGTGTGATTACATTGCCCCAAGCCCAATATCCCTGAGGAATCTGCCGAGGTTCTATTTTCCTTCGGGTGGATGACAAAGAACTTAGCACAGGCAAAGTCCCCTCTGCAGCTGTGGAAAAGTCCTTACACTTTTGAGAGGTTAGCACATGTCCTTGAGAGTCTTTACTAGATAGAGGATGCTCCTGAGAACCTAGTACAGATGGTGAATGTGTTACATATGCTGGTGAATATGGAATGCATTTTTGAGATTTCTGGCTAGTTAGTAATGGCCCAAAGTCCCTTGAGGAAAGTTGGGATCTTTGTCTAGAAGGTTCAGAAAGGGTTGAAAATCTCATACCTTTCTGGCAATAAGTTGGATGTTGCACAGTCTTTGGAGAAAATGGCACAGTTTTTACACTCCCTTGCTTAATTGTGGACAGTTTTAGGGACCCTTGGTCAGAAAGGGAATTTCCAGAAGCCTCTATGGAAGATGAAGAGCTTAGAGTTCCTGGTAAAGAGGAAGAAATTCCCAGAGGCTTCTGATCAGATGGAAAAGACTCTGAGACCACCCGAGTGATTTGGGTGGACCCTAAAGTTCCTGGAGTGAGAGGCAAAGTTCCAACTGTCTACCTTGCAGACATGGACTTTCCTACTTTGGCTTGTGCCAATAAGGAATGACCCCTAGTGCCCTGAGCAGATGCATAAAACCCTATAGTTGTTTTCTTAGATTTAGTCACTTCAGGTACGCAAGGTCCCAGAGATCCTTGCTCAGATCTCAAAGATGATGGTGACACCTGTAATAATGTAGTATGATCCAGGTGCAGTTCAGCACATCTGGAAGTGTCTGAAGTCCCTCAGGTAGAAGGAGAATATTCATTTGTTTCTGAAACTGCTGGGGAAGGAGCTGAATGCAGTAAAGCCCCTTCAGCAGATCCAGAGATATGAGTCATTGCCTGGGCTGAGATGGAATGTGACAGAGGCCCCTGGGATGATTGCAAATGTGCTAGGTTCCCGGGACTAGATGTAAATGTTTCTGCACCTCCTTGAGTAAAAGATGAATGTGTACCAGGTTCTCGAGGTGATGGTGGCAAAGGTCCTAGAGTAGGAAAAGCATATGTAGAAGATTCAGTATTCTCCCTCACTAGAGGCAAAGGGCCCGAGGTAGTCCCTGTGTGTTTACATTGTCCCATGACCAATATCCCTGTGGAATCTACGGAAGGTTCTAGATTCCTTCGTGTGGATGACAAAGAACTTTGCACAGGCAAAATCCCCTCTGCAGCTGTGGAAAAGTCCTTACACTTTTGAGAGGATAGCACATATCCTTGAGAGTCTTTACTAGATAGAGGATGCTCCTGAGATCCTAGTACAGATGGTGAGTGTTTCCCATCTGCTGGTGAATATGAAATGGATTTTTGAGATTTCTGGCTAGGTAGTAACGGCCCAATATCCCTTGAGGAAGCTGGGGATCTTTGTCCAGAAGGTTCAGAAAGGGGAGAAAACCTCATACATTTCTGGCAATAAGTTGGATGTTGCACAGTCTTTGGAGAAGACGGCACAGTTTGTACACTCCTTTGCCTAGTTGTGGACAGATTTAAAGACGCTTGGTCAGAAAGGCAATGTCCAGAAGGCTCTGTGGAAGATGAAGAGCCTAGAGTTCCTGGTGAAGAGGAAGAAATTCCCAGAGGCTTCTGATCAGATCCGAGTGATTTGGGTGGACCCTAAAGGTCCTGGAGTGGGAGGCAAAGTTCCCACAGACTGCTTTGCAGACATTGGCTTTCCTACTGTGGCTTGTGCAGATAAGGAATGCCCCCTAGTACCCTGAGCAGATGCAGAAAACCCTACAGTTGTTTCCTTAGATTTACTTGCTTTAGATGAGAAAGGTCCCACAGTTCCTTGCTCAGATCTCAAAGATGATGGGGACACCTCTAGTGATGTAGTAAGATTCAGGTGCAGTCCAGCATATCTGGGAGTGTCTGAAGTCCCTTGGGTAGATGGAGAAAAAAAATACAGCAACTCATTCATCATCTTTACTTTGTGCTTGCAGGCTGGTTGCAATTATCTTGTAAGCATTAAAAATCAGTCTAACATACTGCCTATGTTCCATAGGGTTTCATTGATGTGAGGAGACATCATGACTCAGGTAACTCTTATAAGGAAAATTTAAATGATGTTGTCTTACAGTTTCAGAGGGTCAGTACATTATTATCTTTGTAGGAAGCATGGCAGCACCCAGGTAGAGGAGGTGCTGGGGAAGGAACTAAGTGGTCTATATCTTAGTCTGAAGGCTACCAGAAGGAAGCTTGTGGCCACAGGTAGCAAGGAAGAGTATCGATTTTTGTCTCTGAGCAGAGATTGAGCACTACACAAAAGCAAGCCTACACAATGATACACTTCCTCTAACAAGCCAACACCTTGTAATAATGCCACATAACATGGGCAAAAGATATTCTAATAAACACAATGCATCATAGGACATAAAGAAAGATACTGCATGATTGCATTCCTCTAGTCACAGGTGCGACATACCTACAAGCTTATATGAACATACACACACACACACACACACACACACACACACACACACACACACACACACACACACACCAATCGGATATGCACGTGCATACATATATATTTGTCTATTTATTTACTTACTTACTTACCTACCTACTTACTTACTTACTTACTTACTTACTTACTTACTTACTTACTTACTTACTTACTTACTTACTTACTTACTTACTTTGTTTTAAATTTGTTGGGTAAGAACTTTCTACATACACATAAATGAGTTTTAGCAAATTCATCCCTATCTTCTCCTCCTTGAATTGTTACCCATTTCTCCTGTATCACTTTTATCCTTAATTACATTTTCATTTTTATATAGACAGCTGTGTAGTGCCATGCCCTGAGCAATCGCATGCATGCCGCAAGCAGTCACTGAGAAGAGCCGTGCGTGCCATGAGCAATCGCCATTATAAGATGGTGCTGGCCTCCCCTGTGCCTAACTAGTAAACAAGCCTTGTACGCAGGTGCAAGAGTGAACTCACTCCTAGTCACTGCCCATTCTCGGGGCATAATAGTGGGGTGATGGGCAAGCAACGAATCAGCAGCTGTCACGTCACATCAGGTGCTGAAACGTCATGCTGTTGGCTATATAAGCAGCGCCATTTTCCCGGTTCATGGTCTTCCTGATAAGTAAGCAATAAATCTTTTGCCACAGAAGATTCCGGTTTGTTGCTTCTTTCTTGCCGGTCGAGTGGGATGCAATAAGTGGCACCGAGGAACCCGGGAACTTTATACCATCACACCAGTGCAAGGAAGATCCCTTATTCGCGGGGCGGAATCAGAACTGCGGGATGAAAGGCTCTGTAAGGTACATACAGTTTTGAAATTTCTCCGAGTTAGACACCCTTTTGATTGTTTGCACAGTGATTGCACTTTTCCTTTCAGTTTCATTTTTCTTCCACTGCTTCCACTGCTGACTGGTTCTTAGTCGCGGTCAGGCCTGGAAAGCGCCTGGACAGCGACCAGTTTCAGTCACGGTCAGGACTGGACAGTGCCTGGACAGCGTCCATTTTCAGTCAGGACTGTACAGCGGCAGTATGAGAATCTCGCATTCTATAATAGTGGCCTTACACTCGGTCCTGAAGCAGTGTGGCCTCAAATGTGCCACTAATACCTTAGAGGGATTTGTCAGGGAGATAGATCATGTGGCACCATGGTATGCTTGCTTAGGGTCATTTAGGCCTTTACATGGGCCTTGATCCCGAGGAAAGATATAAAAAGAAAAGAATGCCTTGGGAGAGATTAGAAAAGGGATGGAAAGGGAGAGAAGAAGGGAGATCCAGCTGGAGAGGCACATAAGGAAAGGAGCCTCTACCTGCCACTAGATGAGTTTAAGCAGCTAGCTCTTAGTAGCTCAGAATCTGATGAAGGGCTTATCTCCTCTGAAGAAACGGACTTGGAGGAGGAAGCAGTTCATTATAAGGAAGAAAGGTACCTGCAAGATAAAATGCAAGCTATTCAGTGCAGAAAAAGTCCAACAACGACTGGTGAAAGCCAGCTTGCTGCTTGGCCTCGGGATTGTTGGCTTCAGTGTCCTAGTGAACCTCTGCCTTATGTGCATAGGTAGTTGTCAATTTTTGCCTACACCTCATGTAGGGGTAAACCCTCGAGGCATCAGGCCATTACAAGTCTGGCAAATGGATGACACTCATATTTCCTCCTTTGGGAGAAATCAGTACTTACATGTTTCCTTTGACACCTGCAATGCTGTAATGTTTGCCACACCTTTAACAGGGGAAAAAGCCTCTCATGTTATACAGCACTGCCTAGAAGTGTGGAGTGCTGGGGCAAGGCCACAATTCTTGAAACGGATAATGGGGTAGCATATACTTCTACTAAATTTCAACAATTTTGTCATCAAATGGATGTCACTCACTTGACTGGCCTTCCTTATAATCCTCAAGGACAAGGCGTTGTGGAATGTGCCCACCACACACTCAAATCTTATCTTATAAAACAAAAAGGGGGAGTTGATGAGACTCTGCCCTCAGTGCCAAGAGTAGCGGTATCTATGTCACTCTTTACACTTAATTTTTTGAATCTTGACGAGCAGGGACGTTCTGCAGCTGAGCGACATAGCTCAGACCCTGATAGACCAAAAGAAATGGTCAAACGGAAGGATGTTTTAACTAGTCTCTGGAAAGGCCCGGATCCTATCTTAATCAGATCCCGTGGAGCTGTTTGTGTTTTTCCACAGAGTGAAGACAACCCATTTTGGCTGCCGGATTGACTCACCCGCAGGATATTCATCAAGGATGGTGCAAAAATGCTGACCTCCTGAGGACTGTTCCTGATCCTGACAATGCTGAACTTGTCTCAGGTTCCTAGTATAATGGGTGAACAGATATGTGCTATTCTCTCGACTTTCCCTAAAACAATGTCAGTTCGCCATGATACTATAGTTTTTCCAAAATTCTTTACTACTAATAAAACAGTGGATTTGCCATATTTACCCTATGATCCAACTCGAGCACCATTAGGAGAAAATCACTCCTTACTAGAACAGGGTTTTTTATGTTTTCAAATTAATGGACAAGGACATTGTATCAACCTCCCAGCCTGAGCTTTAGGGAGGTTTAATGAGCACCGAGGAGGTTGGTTGAGCACAACCCAAGATACTTCTAATGTAGATATAACCTTTACAAATCGGACCTTTTGGCAGGAGGCAATTTGGGTTAATGGTACATTTGTACCACCTAACTTTTCAGACAAAGAACGTCCCCACCAACAAAAAATAGCCCCTCATTGTGTCTTGGAAGATGAAGGTCTGATCCTGCCTTGGTCTGATTGTCGATCCTCCATCACTTGTTGGGCAGATCAGAGTAAAACTTTTTCCTTTTCTTCCAACATGACAGATGACCCAAAGAATGAATTTTTTATGAAAAAGAGATTTTTCATTCAGGACTTTAGAATGCATTCCTTTCACAAGTGGGTGCTTTGAGGAGTCAATGGCAATTGTACAGATTTCAATCCTTTGATTTTTATCCAGGGAGGAGCAGTTGTAAAGGCTTTTTTTACTGGCATCTCAAGATTTGCCCAGCACTGGGGAATAAATGATGCCTCCCAGGACTCTTATGGACATACTAATATCAGAGTAGAGATCACTGGGTTCAATAAAACTTTGGTAAACCAGATTATTTATACATCTCCCCCAGTCTGTGTTTACCCCCCTTTCTTGTTTATATTCTTTCACGTGATTCATTTGAAGTCTGTTCCAATGATTCTTGATGGATTTCTCAATGTTGGCATGTAACAATAAACACCCATGCCATGGTGCCACGGATCCTACTTTGGGTCCCTGTTCTGGTGGAAACACCCTCCACCTTTAAAGTAAATGGGAGAAATGCCCTAAAGATACATGAAGTACACACTAGATTAGTTGAAAAGTGGAAAATTAGCTGATAAGAGCAACTGTTGTTTGGGCAGTAGTGCTTTATGTCTTTAATCCCATCACTTGGTTGGCAGAGGCCAAGAATGTCTGAGTCTGAGACCAGCTTCGTATACAGAGTGAGTTCCAAGACAGCCAGGTCTACACAGAGAAACCCTCTCTCAATAAACTAACAAACAAACAAACAAACAAACAAACAAAAAGCACCTGTTCTATGAAGAGGACCTGGCACAATGCACCCACATAGTGGCTTACAATTTATGCACAGCTACAGTTTTAGAGAATCACTGCTCTCTTTTAGCCTCTGTAGGCTATAGAGGCATAAGTGAGAGAGAGGGCATGAGCAGACTAGCACAGATGTGAGAGAGGGCATAGCACATAGGTGAGAGAGAGGTCCTGAGCACTCTAGCACATAAGGGAGAAAAAGGGGCTGGGCAGCCTAGCACATAAGTGAGGCAGAGAGGGCCTGCACATCCTAGCACACTCTTGTAATCAAGCTCAGTACTAGGAAGGTGGAGGTGGGAGTTTACCAGGGATTGTAGGGACTCTGGATGTTCTCTTCTGATCTATTAGGACAGCATGGACTGTTCTGTTGTGGGTATGTACATACAGAAAAAGTACACACATTTTAATTTTTATGCACATAAATAAGTAACAAAAATTATTACAGTTGAAATTAGTAGTGCCATTTCCAGTACTTTCATGTTACACATTTGTTCATGTTTTTTCAAGTCTGCAAATGCTCATCAACCTAGAAACTGGAAATCATTTGTCTTAAAGATGGTAGCTCATTTCCACCTCCTGAGAACTCCCTTCTAATCAATGGTGCCTGGTACTCCATGACAGCATACACAGGGTATATTCAGCCAAAGGGTGAAATCGCTGGATGAGACCTGTTTTCTCCATCTGGCATCACAAAGGGTCCTCAGAGTACTACATGTGGGTCTCTCCTGATAACGTTTTATTTATGTGTTTGTTTGTTTGTTTGGTTTTGTTTTGTTTTTTATTTTTGTTATTGTTTTGTTTTTTATTTGTTTTATTTTTGTTTTGTTTTTTTGGTTTTTGTTTTTGTTTTTGTTTTGCTTTGTTTTTGTTTTTGTTTGTTTGTTTGTTTGTTTGTTTTTCACATTGAGCAGACAAGCAAGGAAAGGTGTGGTTGTGAAGGAGTTCACTTCTGAATGACCTGGAAGAGATAACCAGCTCTGATCAGGGTTATTGGACTGTTAAAGGATGTGTGACTGGAGGGAAATCTCAGTCCCAAGAGGCCACTATGTGAGGAAAAACCTCCCGATATGCATTTCCTACCGCTTCTGAGGGTTAAATGAAGGAGTTTTAGCAACACATATAACTACTCTTGACATTGTAGTCACAATATGTTGATAAAAAATAACTTGATATGATTTTGCCACCGGAAAATACCTGAACATTGTTCCAATAATATGTTTGCAAAACTTGAATTTATTTCAAGAACATTACAAATAATTTATTTCATTCTTTTTTTATTATTTATTTTCTTTTTTTCTTTTTTTTACATTTCAAATGTTATTCCCTTTTCTATTTTCCCCTCCAAAAATCCCAGTCCTCTCCCCTCTATCCCTGCTTTCCAACACACCTACTCCCAATTCCTGGCCCAGGCATTCCCAAAACTTGGTCATAGGAACTTTACAAGAACAAGTGTCTCTCCTCCCATTGATGACATACTAGTCCATCCTCTGCTACATATGCAGCTGTAGGCATAAGTCACAACTTATGTTTACTTTGTCTTACCCGCGTTTGCGACTGGCCAGGAAAGACGCAGCAAACCAGAATCTTCTGCGGCAAAACTTTATTGCTTACATCTTCAGGAGCAAGAGTGCAAGAGAGCAAGAGCTCTATTGCTTACATCTTTAGGAGCCAGGGCGCAAGAGCGCAAGAGCTCAAGAGAGCAAGAGCCAGAGCAAGAGAGAGAATGGCGAAACCCTGTCCCTTTTTAAGGAGAATTATTCTCCGCCTAGGACGTATTACTCCCGGATTGGCTGCAGCCCATCGGCCGAGTTGTCGTCACAGGGAAGGCAGAGCACATGTAGTGGAAAACTACCCTTGGCACATGCGCAGATTATTTGTTTACCACTTAGAACACAGGATGTCAGCGCCATCTTGTAACGGCGAATGTGAGGGCGGCTTCCTACAACTTTGATTGGAGATTTAATCTCAGGGAACTCTGGGAGTACTTGTTAGTTGTTTTTCCTCATAGAATGTTCCTTGTGTACTTTCTCTAGCTCCATAATTAGGGACCCTGTGCTCACTCCAATGGATTTCTTTGAGCATCCACTTCTGTATTTGTCAGGAAATGGCAGATTGTCTCAGGAGACAACTATATCAGTCTCCTGTTCCTAAGCTCTTGTTTGGCTCTTCAACAGTATCTGGGTTTGGTGGTTGTTTATGGTATGGATCACAGAATGAAGCAGTGTCTGGATTCCTTCAGTCTTAGTTCCAAACTTTTTCTCTGTAACTCTTTCCATGGATCTTTTGTTCCCAATTCTAAGAAGGAACGACATATCCACACTTTGGTCTTCCTTCTTGTTGAGTTTCATGGGTTTTGCAAATTTTACCTTGTTTTTTCTGAGCTTCAAGGATAATATCCATTTATCAGTGAGTATATATCATGTGCTTTCTTTTGTGATTGAGTTATCTCACTTAGGAACATATCATCCAGATCCATCCATTTGTCTAAGAATTTCATGAATTCATTGATTTTAATAGTGATGTAGTATTTCATTATGTAAATGTACTATATTTTCTGTATTCTTTCCTCTGAAGACGGGCATCAGGTTTATTTTCAGCTTCTTGCTATTATAAATAAGGATGCTATGAACATAGTGATGCATGTATCCTTATTACAAGTTGGAATATCTTCTGGATATATGCCAAGGAGGACTATTGCTGGATCTTCAGTAGAACTATTACCACTTTTCTGAGGAAACCCCATCTGCTTTCCAGAGTAGTAGTACCAACTTGCAATTCCACAAGCAATGGAGGAGTGTTCCTACTTCACCACATACCCACCAGCAACTATTGTCATCTGAGTTTTAGATATTAGCCATTCTGACTCTGTGAGGTGGAATCTTAGGGTTATTTTGACTTTCTGTTCCCTGATGATTAAGGATTTTGAACATTTATGAGGTGCTTCTCAGCCATTCAGTATTTCTTAATTTAGAATTCTTTGTTTAGAACCGTCCCCATTTTTTAAAATAGTGTTATCTGATTTTCTGAAATCCAGCTTCTTGAGTTTTTTGTATATATTGAATATTAGTCCCTTATCTGATTTAGCATTGATAAAGACTTTTTCCCCGTTTTGTTCTAATGATAGTGCCCCTTGCCTTACAGAAGTTTTGCAATTTTTGAGGTCCCATTTGTCTATTTTTAATCTTATAAAAACAGCCATTGCTGTTTTGTTCAGGAATATTCCCCATTTAACCTTGTCTTCGAGGCTCTTCCACACTTTCTCCTCTATAAGTTTCAGTGTCTCTGGTTTTATGTGCAGTTCCTTGATCCAATTAGAATTGAGCATTGTACAAGGAGATGAGAACAGATCAATTTGCTTTCCTCAATATGCTAACTGCCAGTTGAGCCAGCACCATTTTTTGAAAATGCCATTTTCTTTCCACTGGGTGGTTTTATCTCCTTTGTAAAAGATCAAGTGACCACATGAGTTTGGGTTCATTTCTCTGTCTTCAGTTCTGTTCCATTTATCTACCTGTCTAACACTATTCCTGTACCATGAAGTTTTTATCATAATTGCTCTGTAGTACAGCTTGAGGTCAGGCATGGTGATTACAAAAGACATTCTTCTATTGTTGAGTATAGTTTTGGATATAAAAGGTTTTTTTTTTCAAGATGAATTTACAAATTGCCCTTTCTAACTCAGTGAAGAAATGAGTTGGAGTTTTGATGGTGATTGCAATGCATATCAGATTGCTATTTGAAAGATAGCCATTTTTACTATATTAATCCTGCCAAATCATTAGCATGGGAGATTTTTACCATCTTCAGAGATCTTCTTTGATTTCTTTCTTGAAGAAACTTGAAGTGTTTATCATACATATATTTCACTTTCTCAGAGTCACACCAAGGAATTTTATATTATTTGTGACTACTATAAAGCATGTTTTTCCCTAATTTCTTTTTCATACTATTTGTCTTTTCTGCAGAGAAATTCCACTGTTATGTTTAAATTAATTCTAAATTCAGCTCCTAAGCTGAAAATGTGTATCAGGATTAGGTTTTCTCTGTTGTAATTTTTGGAGTCATAGATACATGCTATCATAACTTCTGGAAATAGAGAAATTTTGACTTCTTCCTTTCCAATTTGTATTCATCTGTTTTCTTTTTTTTTTTTTTTTTTTTGTAATTGCTTTGGCTAGTATTTCAAGTACTCTATTGAATAGGTAGGGAGTAAGTGGGCAGCCTTGTCCAGTCCCAGATTTTAGTGGGATTCCTTCTGGTTTCTGACCATTTAGATTAAAGTTAAATCCTGGGCTTTCTTTTCTTTCCTTTCCTTTTCTTTTCTTTTCTTTTCTTTTCTTTTCTTTTCTTTTCTTTTCTTTTCTTTTCTCTTCTTTTCTTCTTCTTCTTCTTTTTTTTTTTTAGGTGTATGCCTTGAATTCCTGGTCTTTCCTGGACTTATTATGAATGGGCATTGTATTTATCCAACTCTTTGCTCAGCATCTAATCGAATAATCATGTGGTTTTTGTAGTTGAGTTTTTTTTTTTGTTTTTGTTTTTGTTTTTGTTTTTCTATAATGGATTTAATTGATGGATTTTCGATATTAAACTCTCCCTGAATCATAAGAAGGAGGCCAACTAGGTCATGATGGATTATCCTTTTGATGTATTCTCGGACTCGTTTTGAAAGGGTTTTATTTAGTATTTTTGCATCGATATTCATAATGGAAATTGGAATAAAGTTTCCTTTCTTCATTAGGTTTTGTATATTTGTAATCTTGCTTCATAGAACATATTAAATAGTGTTCCTTCTCTTTTAATTTTGCATAATAGTTTGAGGAGTATTGGTATTAGGTCTCCATGAATATCTGATAGAGTTCTGAACTAAACCCATCAGACCCTGGGCTTATTTTTGGTTGGGAGACTATTAACGATTGCTTCTAATTCTTTAGGGGTGTTATGACCCACACTACAGTCTTGCCAGAAAGAATGCCCACAGGACACTCGGATCCTTCTGCAGTAAAGCTTTAAGGCATCTCGAGAGATAGATGATCAGCTTCAGGACAGGAGACCCAGAGAGGAGAAAACCCCTCCCTTATATAGGCTGTGAAGTACAGTTAGAAGTATGGTTGGAGACGTGCACCACCGGAATTGTCTGCCCACCATCAGCCTGATGACGCCATTGGAGAGACAGGGTTCAGGTAATGGAAAGATGCCCCGATGCCTGTGCACACTCACCACGAGCAATAGTGACAATGGTGTTGTGAGCACCATCTTGTAATGGTGGCCGTGAGGACGGCTCCTCACATCTCACCCTTTTCTTTTATGTTAGAAGCAACAGGCCACACAGTATGGAGAGTGGAGATAGAGGTCAAATTCCCAGTGTGCAAGCATAGGGGCCTTACACAAAACCTCCTCCCAGGCTTGTCACCCAGAGGGGTCTTGGTCAGCTCCCCTGTCGTTTTTCCTGGGGGAAGGACACTAGGACACTCAACCTTCTTGAAAGATGACATATCTCCCAGAAAGAAGCTCAAATTAGACCACAACGCCATTCCAGTGCAGTGCTTAGCCCCAAAACTCTCCTGGGCTGTTAAAGCACACCCGCTCCAACCCATGCAGCAAGACTCGCCTCAGGGTTTTTTGGAGCTGGATGTCCAGCAACCTTATTGCTTTAGCATCATCGATATTCATATATCGGGGGCAACACCCTGCTCCAAAGCAACAAGTGCCTGGGTTACTACCATCCTGTCCCTCCTTGTTTGGGATTTAAGTTTGCAGATCATCCATAGTAGGAGCAGTACTCCACTATACACAGCCACTCCAAACAAACCACCCCCACCCATTGCTTGAAGTAGGAGAATGCTGCGGAAATCCAGGTAGAAAATCCTTCCATCAATGACAGGTCAAGACATGTCAAATCGACTTATAAGATGGTGATCCTCAGCTCCCGGAGTGTCTGTTCAAATTCTATGGTCCAATTCTGTAACAAATAACAAGACAAAGCCTTTTACAGGTTAGCTGCTCTTGTAAAATTCTGAAATTGTAGTAAGGTGATACAGATGCTAGGCAGCTTATGTTTGCAACCCAGCTGAGGCCTTTGCCAAAGAATATACACCTGCTCTTGGACCAGATCGATCCGTTGGTTTACCAATATGAGGCCTCTCTGTATCTGGGAGTTGGTCATGTCCTGGCTGTTCAGGGCCAATGTCACTCTTGCCGAAAGGTCATTTTATAGTTTGCGTTGTCTGAACCGTAGCAGACAAGGCAAGGGCCGAAACAGTGACAGAGGCAGCTACTGCTGCTATTGCTACCAAGCCAACTATAATAGCAGAGATTCCAAAATCTCTCTTTTCTCTAAATAAGCTTAAATTCTAGAGGCTTCCACAGGAACTGGAACAAATCTAGGCACATGAGTAACCAAAGCAAAGGGATACTTAGTAGCATCCCAACACAGGGTATAGAAACTTTCATTAAGCAAGCAATCTAACTCTAATTGATTATTATTTAAACTTTTATTACTTACCACACACAGAAAGGGGGCCAAACACAAACCGGGGTGACAGTATAATTCACCCTTTTAAATGCTTTATATTTAGTATTAGAGGAGGAGCGATCGAATGACCCCAAACCAGCACTCAAAGTGCCCTACCACTCAAAACCCATTTGGCCCTTTTCACTATATCCACCTTCAATCATGGCCATAGGTGAAAGATCGGTACAGCTCTCATTAACCCCACAAAGTAACCATTGATCAAAAGGGTTAGCATCTGCCCGATCAGGATCCATGAAGTTAAAATCATGTCCAGCAAGGATTTCATTAATCTCTACACTTACATGTGGCTAAAAGGAAAAAAATATCCTTCAACCACCCAAAAGGTTTTTCTGGCCTGGCACCCAGTCCAAGGAAGCATGGAGTCCTCCGAGGATCTTCCTTTACAAAAGGGTGCCATTCTGGGTTGCTGGGGCAGTGCTTTCCTGGATTTATGACTAGGCCTCCAGCCTTGGATTATCAAGGCATTGGCTATTATTTCAGAGTGGGTTCCCCAAGCAGCTGCTTTCAACCAGGCCACTGATTGATTTTATAAGGATATACACTGGCGTTGGTCTTTCAAGTCAGAGATCATTACAAAGCACAGACTTCCTTTGAGGGAGAAGTTCTGTTTTCCATCAGAACCTGAATTTGTCCATCTAATGGTAAAAAGGCAAGTCCCAGCTCCCTATCAGTAGTAAAGAAATGTGGAAGAACTTGTGCACTGTGCATGACAGGCATGAACAGAATGTTAGACATAATACCCCAACACAATTCCCCCGATATACTAGGAACCATGATCTCCAGTAGAAGGGTCATTATCCATCGTTGTTTCCAGAATTCCCTCTTTTGTCCACATCTTCTGAAGGGGAGATCCTTCAGATGAGGCATTCTGGAACCCAAAGGAGATTGCCTTCTTCCTGTGGAAAGACAGAAATAACTCCTTTGGATCTTATTAAAATAGGATGCAGGCCTCTACATTTTCCATTTAAGACAACTTTCCATTTGATAATTTCTCTAGATCTGTTTGGTTCTGAACAGTGACGATCAGCTGCAGTTTGGCCTTGCTCATCAATATTAAAAAAATTAAGAGTAAAGAGTACCATGGATACGTCCAACCTCAGTCGACTCACCCATTCTGTTTGATAAGGTAAGTTTTAAGAGTGTGGTGGGCATGTCCCACAATGCCTTGTCCCTGACTGGTTGATATTGGGTTTGTTTAACTTCATCACAACTTTGAATGCAGGGCCAAGAGCTAGTTTGTCTTCTCATTTTACAAAGAATCCATGATTCAAGGTTGCAACTGGCTTCAATACAAGGTACTTAACACTGTAAAATTTCTGCTTTGTTTGAATAAAATAGTAATTGCTCTAACTTTGGGTTTTCATTAACAGAATTTTGATGTGCTATCCAGTGTGCTGCCTCAAAGAGTCTGGCACCATTTCTGACACTAAGAACAGTTGAAAGATAACCAGGGAAAGTTTGGAACAGGGAAAATAACCACCAAGGATGTTGGTGAATCAGAAACTGAAGGCTTTCACAGGAGGAAAATAATAACAAAAGCAAAACAAAGCAATCAACAAACAAATAAACAGAAACCCAACCAACAAAAAAAAAATAAAAACAATACAGGAGTGAATTACTTGGGCAGAATGTGACTCAGGTCATCAGGACATTTCTGTAGGGATTTCATTTTGGATTTCAAGGAGGCCATATGAAAAGGTAAAGCCTAGATGGTTAATGTTTCTGAGTGTAATTAGGGAAGCAACCAGCATGAGTGGGGTTCTATGATGCAAGCTGAACTAGGTGATGTCACAGAGCACTGGTCATAGATTGCACATCTATTCCACTTAGAGACACTAGAATCCCTAGAAGGTGTGTCCACTATTTTCCCAGTGGTGTGTGAAAGGCAGGCCAGCTCCTGAACCCCAACTTGTTCCTCAAGCTTTTGTGGCCTGGTCTGTATCAAAAGACAGAATCTTGACGACTAAGACATTTTCTTTGGGTAAGTACATTTATGAAGTAACTGGGACCATCATAGCTATAGAAAGCTGAAAGTTTTCCCTCCCACACTGAGTAACTGTACATTCTAAATTCTCCCATGTTTGGGGCCAGGGGCATGGCTGATCCAGTTTAGTTGATCTCCTGAATTTATTATCCTTGCTAACGATATCTCCTTCAAAATTCCATTAAAATGCCAAAGCTCTTCTTTGTCCGTATGTATTTTAGAAAATGTTACTTCTAAATGGCTGATATTGGGCCTGGAGAGATGGCTCAGCAGTTAGGAGCACTGACTGCTCTTCCAGAGGTCATGAGTTCAAATCCCAGCAACCACATGGTGGCTCACAACCATACTAATGAGATCTGACACCCTCTTCTGGAATGTCTGAGGACAGCTACAGTGTATTTAGATACAATAATAAAAGAAATCTTAAAAAAAAAATGGCTGATATTGCCTGGACTTGTTGAGGCCGGAGTTGCAGTGGCAAATAATCACCAAATAATCCTGAGGCTGGGTCAGGTAACACAATACAGAAGGCCAGTGTTGTGCTGTGTCCCTGGGATATTTGTGAATATTGCCACCTATTTGACAGCTTGCAGGTACAAGAGAGGGTAGGTGACAACTCTGGCTCATTTTCTTTATTCTGTTCTCTCCTTGATCATTTTGGGTAAAAGGCATACCAACTTCCACATTGACATAGACATGCAAGGAGATGTTCCTCAGCAGAGGCAAATTAGATCAGGGCTGAAGACATATTCATCTGAGTATGTTATTCTGAGCTCTGGAGAATTACTTGTTAATTTCCCTTTGATAATTTCCTTGTTTCCCTTATTTATTTGTTTGTTGTTGTTGTTGTTGTTGTTTTGTTTGTTTGTTTTTTCTTTGGATGGGTGTTTAATTTTACTTTGAGTGTGTTTGTGTGTAGCTTTGACTGTTAGGAAAATCACTTTGTAGAATAGACTAGCCTTTATCTCACTAAGGTTTGCCTCCCTCTGCCTCTTGAGTACTAGGATTAAAGACTTGGGTTACTACCATCTCCTATTAACTTCTGATTTGATTGTTTGTTTTGTTTTGTTTTGTTTGTTTTTCTTTTTTGGTTTTTGTTTGTTTGTTTTGTTTTGTTTTTGTTGGTTTTTTGTTTTAGTTGTTAATGTTGTAGCTGATTTGGAGACATTTTTCCTTTGTCTACCACTGGCTGCCCTGGAACTCACTTTGTAGACCAGGCTGGTCTCTAAGTCAGAAATCTGCCTGACCCTGCCTTCTAAAAGCTGGGATTAAATGCGTGTGCCACCATAGCTGGATTATGATCTTCTTATTTTGATCAAATTAAGTTTAGAAGCCCAAACATGTTTAGCATAGCCTTCTTGACCTGCTCAAAATTTCCATTAGAGAAGAGCCTTGGTCCAGCATTCTCTCCAACCCTACACCCATTGCCTTTCAGTAACTCATATATATGACAGTAGCAACAGCATTGTGTCTGGTTTAAACAGGCAATATCTTCAATCCAAGGCAATGGGCAAGTATATTTGAACACAGAATGATAGCCACAAGACATCTGCCTGGGTTTGGTGTGGTATACCACAGCAAGGCTACAGCCATGTAGAAGAAAATACCTTTGAAGAGGCTTAGCATGTCATCCCTCATGAAGAAGAGGAGGAGGAAGTCTTCTTCCAACACCCTGAGGAATATTGTCGGCTGCAGAATTTCTCATTGTTGGAAGGAAGGTCATGAGCCTGTCACCCAATGGAAGGCCATAGTTCTAGGTCAACTGCCAAGAAACCCTTCTCTTTACTTGGTGAAGTATGATGGAATTGACAGCATCTATGGACAGGAGCTCTACAGTGATGACAGGATTTAAAACCTTAAGGTTTTGCTTCCCATAGTAGTATTTCCTCAGGTGAGGGATGCCCACCTCGCCAGAGCCCTGGTTGGCAGAGCAGTACAACACAAATTTGAGGGGAAAGATGGCTCTGTGGTCAACTAGAGGAGGGTGGTGCTAGCCCAGGTGCCAATCATGAAGGATTTGTTTTACATTACCTACAAGAAGGATCCAGCTCTATGCTTATCAGCTCCTGGATGACTAAAAGGAAGGTAACCTCCACATGATTCCAGACACTCCTCCGGCTGAGGAGAGATCAGGAGATGACAGTGATGTGTTGATAGGTAACTGGGTGCAGTACACCAGAAAAGATGGTTCCAAAAAGTTCGGAAAGGTTGTTTACCAATTTCTAGCCAATCCTCCCGTGTACTTTATCAAGTTTCATGGTGACATCCATATCTATGTCTATACTATGATGCCAAAGATTCTTGAAGTTGAAAAATCATAAAGTACAGAAACGTAAACATATAGGACTGGAAGAAAAAAAAAGTTTTTTTTTTCCTGTGTTAGCTACATAAGGGTCTTTGACAATCCCAGTATCTTTGCCAATAAAATGTGTTTTGTTCTAAAAATGTAAATGTGTGACATGACATGCTGTGAGTGAACAATTTGCTGGAAGAGATGGCCTACAGTGGAAGGAACATCAAATGAAGATGAAAGTTTTATTTCAGGCGGTGAACAGTACATACACCTAAAATCATACATGCTAAAATGAACAGCTTCTCTGGTCTGCATGCAGAATAAGGAAATGGAGATGGAACTTGGAGGAGCAGGGATGGCAGAAAAAGATGGATGTTTAGGAAGTAGGGGAGAAGGACAGGACGTAGGTAGAACCTCTGATGTGAAGACTGAAGGAGAAACAAAAATTTGGGGAAAGTGGGACATTTAAAAGAAATGTGGCCTTGTTGCACAAGGTGAAACCCAGAAAACTGATTGAAATAGACTCAGAAATCAGAGAAAATCAGGTTTTCTTTGAATAATGACACTTAAAGAAACCTGTCTCACATTTTAAGATTTATTATCTTTACTTATGTGGGTGGGGATATGGCATGTGCTTTTGAGTACAGGTGAACACAGAGACATGCATTGTCAGGTCCTCTGAAGCTGCCATTAAAGGTGATTATTTGCCATTGGATATGAAATCAAGAAACCAAATCCATATTTCTTGTGGTGCAAAAATGCTTGTTACCATTGATTCATCTCTCTAATCCCACAAAGATATCTTTTTTAAGGAATCCAAAATTCACATGCATAAAACAGACCAGATTGAAGATAAGAAAGTTCTAATTGATGGTGACCATTAAAGTAATAAGGGACACACAAAGAGTAGAGGACACTGAGAGACAAATGAATTCTAAGTTGGAGTTCTCAAAAAGTTAAGCTGGAGATACAGGAAGAAGAGAAATTTTAAGGAAATAGTCAAACTTGGGCCATATCCACATTGGCTTCTTTGTTTTCTTAACAAATAGCCAGCCTGTCATTACAGATGGGTGTGTTTGTGTGTGTGTGTGTCTGTGTGTGTGTGAGTGTGTGTGTGTGTGTGTGTGTGTTTGTGAGGGTGTGTGTCTGTCCATTTTTACACAGGCAATCTAGACTAGTGAATGTTTATATTTACGAGACTCCCTAAATCATCACAGAAACCTTGATTTTGTGTAATCAGTTCCAAAAGTAAAGTAAAACAGAAAATGAATATGCTGTGAGATAATTTTGGGTTGGAATGGATCCTGAGTTCCTTCCGTGAGCAGTCTTTCCCTGTGATGAATCCTGTGATCTTTTGCAGGTCTCCAATGAGATCCCCAGATAACCATAAAAAGCCCCACAGTGGCCTGTTCCACCTAGCTCTTCTCTAAACGCATGACCCCCTACATATCTATGTATAACTTCAGCCTGTCTATAGCCTGGAAATTCTAGTATTTTACTTATATGTGACCTCATTCTTAGAAAACACTGAAGGTGTAACCAATGCATATATGCTTACCTCTTTTCTACGCCAGTTGACATGGGTTTCAAATGTTATGAGTTTGCCCACTTTGTGGGTCACTTCCTGAGGAGCCCGTGTACTTCATGGAAGTCTGCCTGGGTTCCATCTATACTCTGAGAAGTTTTTTTTTTTTTTTTTCTTTTTTGAGGCAGGAATGCCATGGACTCAGTCATTACAATTTTCCTCTCTAGAATAAGTTTGTATGCTTCAGCATTTGATAATAATCTCTATTGTTGATTAATTTTAATATCTGGAAGAGTTTCTGCAGTAACTGATTCTCTTAGGGATTAGTTGCTGTGAAAAGACACCATGTCAAAGGCCACTCATAAGAGACAACATTTCATTAGGGCTTTTCTACATTTCATTACACGTTCAGAGATTTACTCCACGATCATCAAGGCAGAAAATATGGCACTGTCTAGGCAGACATGGTGGTGGAGAGGAAGTTTAGAATCATGCATCTTCATCCAAATGCTTCCAGGAAAAACTATGTATTCTGTATGCAGGGAGGGTCTCTTCCACACTGGTAGAGCTTTAAAGCCCCAAAATGATATGCTTCCTCCAGCAAGGCCAGACCTATTCCTACAAGGCCACACCTCCTCATAGACAAAATATATTTAGAATGCCACACTGGTTTCATAGCAATTGACAAGATCTAGCTTCTTCAAAGAGGAGGAGCCTCAGTTGAGAAGATGCCTCCCAAAGATCCAGCTGTTAGGAAATTTCATAATTGGTGGGAGAGCACCCACTCCATTGTGGGTTTTGACATCCTTGATTAGTAGTCCTGGGTTCTTTAAGAAAGCAAGCTAAGCAAGACTAGAGGAGCAAGGCAATAAGCATCACCACACCATAGCCTCTGAATAAGCTCCTGGCTCCAGGTTCCTTTGTTGTTTCAGTTTCTGTCCCAACTTCTTTGATAATTAACAACAATGTGGAAGTATAAGCTGAATAAAACCTTTGCTATGGAATTTGCTCTTTGGACATGGTGGATCCTTACAACAATAAACATAGTAAGACATTCATCGGAAAAATGTCTAACAGTGCCAATGCCACTTATCTTAAAACCACAAATAATAATGTGTAGACATTTTATTTTTATTTAAAGGTAAGATATACTCGTGTACCTACCTGAGATGTAAATGTTCTAGTTTGCTTCTTTCTCACTATGTAGAATACTACAATCAAAAATAACGTGGAAATAGAAGGGTTATAGTCTATCACCGAGGAAGACAAAACAGGAAGTTGTATCAGTAACAGCAAAAAACTGCTTATTGGCTTGCCACTGTCTTAGTCACTCTTTTATTGATGTGAAGAGATACCATGGATAAGGCAACTATTAGAAAACAAAACATTTAACTAGAGGCTTGCTTACATATTCAGAAGTTTGGTCATTCACCAAGGATGGGATCCCATCACTGGAGCAATAGAGAACTATTGATCCTTAAGCAAAGAGAAAGATTCTGCCATTGCTTTGGATTCTTGAAAACTCAAACCCATCCTTGTTGACACACCCACTTCCTCCAATAAAGCCACACCTTCTCTTATTCCTTCTAATCTTTAAACTCACTGCCACTTCCCAATGACTAAGTATTCATATATATGTGTCTATAGAGAACTTTCTTATTCAAACTACCAATTTTCTATGGCTTGATCAGCTTTTATTATTTTAGTACAGTCTAAAAGGCTCCCAATTAAAATGACTACTGTTGAGCTTAGCCACAGTGGTGGGCCCTCCCACATCAATCATTACCCAAGAAAATATCCTATAGACTTACCTAATAACCAAGTGAATAGAGACAGATCTTCAATTGCTCTCTCTTCTCAGGTATCCGTTAATTGTCAAGATTGGGAAAAAATAAAGTCCCATCACAGGAATATTTTACTGACTCCACAACCTACCCAAACATTACTGAACAGCATTTCCTCCTCTCTGCCCTTTCATAGACCCACTTCCATGCATGGCATAAGTGAAGGATAACTTCTTTCATCAGCATTGATACTCAATAATAGGTGAAATGATGTGAATATGTCCTATAGCCACACAACCCCCCACATTCTACTGTGTGTTACACTTACTGGGGTACAACCCAATCTGTCCAATTTCCTGCCAACTCAGATATGAGAAAAAAAAATCTCCTCATCAATAGATCCAATGAATTTTACCTGATTTCTTTCTCCTGGGGCAACTCAGTGTTATCCCTTCATGCATATATTGGTGTCTTATTCATCTGTAATAAAACCACTACTATTAATAGATACATCACAGGAGATATGACAAATACCAACTCCCATGAGCAGCTGCACAGTTGGCCAAGCCTTTTCAGTGCTTTTTTGAAGTTTCCTTTGTATACTAAAAAATCAATTGATTTCTTTAAGTGTATAATTTAATGATTCTAACACATTTTCACCTCCATTCCATTTTCCCCTCATTTTCTGCTTCTTCATGTGATATTACAATCTATTAAAATACAGTACTGAAGGCAGAGGGAGGATCAGTGTGGGAAGCTGCAAAGTTCTTTATTTCTAAAACAATAGATACACTGTCTGAATTTTCCAGATACAACTTTTTGGTAACTTTGGGTCTACTGTTAGCCTGAAATTTCTAGAAAAAAAAAACTTAAAGAATTAAGCCATGGTTCCTCTGGACCAGAGAGTTCAGTATCACTAATGAGTCATATTCATGTCAATCATTTTCATCACTGTTACAAGATGCCTAGCAACAAGGAAAACAGGTCCATGGTCACAAGAGTATGAAAGGGGCATGAATGTGCACAATTGTCGAACTTATTGGCAGACAGTAAACATCAACACAGGAAGCGACCAAATACAATAAACACCTTCCAAGACATGTTCCCAATGACCATGTTCCTTTACAAGTTTCTCACCCCTTCCATTCACACCCATCAATCAACGCATAGATTAAAGGCCTCAGGGTTCAATCACTTTTCAGATTGAGTATATAGTTCTACCTATGAACATTGTACTTCGGACCAAAACCTTCATCAAAGACCCAGGACAGACATTTCAAACCCATTTCACCACAGCATTCTTTATGCTACACAAAGTGATAGGATCTATCTGTCTCTTTAAGGGTATCTCTATCAAGCAGTTCCAAAAGGAAAATGTCCAGGTAAACAGCATCAGCACCTCCAGGAGCTTTTATAAATGTGAGTTCAAGAAGAGCGAAATTGCAATGCAATTTAAGGGTCTTTGTCCCCCATCTCTGCATCTTAAAACCATAGGGTGAACACAGAAATGTAGGTCAAAAGTGTAAATTGCACCTATACTACAACTAATTGGGATGATTTCTAGCCATCTCTAGGTTCTGTCTGTTACGGAGTCCACCAAGTTTGCCTCAAGGCATATTGCCTAGTGTGAAATAGTGCAAGCAGTTGATTGCAAACAACACTATGTGTTGACTTGCATGTAAAATGAGACATGTATAATATAGACATATTTGTACATACACACATACTCACAGAAGAGGCAAGCAGTAGAGGAGCTTTGTCTTAGGAACTCTCACGGAAGAGATGGTAGAAATCTTGTAAGGCAGAGAGGTCACTGAGACACTGTATGTCTCTATCTGCACAAAATCAGGCCAGTCTGCCTTGCATCCCTAAGTGGTATGGTATCACTATCCATCATCCCCATCTGAGAATATATGGACTATTGATGAAGGATGGAGAATCAGTTTTCATCAAAGGTAAGGCTTTTGTATGTGATAGGTTTGCCATGCTCTACTGGTAGCCGCATGTCCAAGAGTTTATGGGCAACACAATTGATTTGAATTGGGTTGTATCAAAGGGGAGAAAAGTAGACTTGAACTTGGGAGGAGGATTAAGGTGGGAATGGGTCTGGTTTTAGTCTGGGAGGAGTTATCAAGAGAATTGGAAAGTGAATTCCATCAAAAAAATTGTATGAAGTTCTCAAGGAATTAATTAATGTAGTTCTTAATATACAATGTCTTTACTGAACATATATAGACCACTTATATTTCAATCTCCTAAATAGCAACTCATTTTATAGCACTTACATTACATTAAGTGCAAAAGTAATCCAGAGATTATTTAAAATAAAGAAGGATCAGGGGATATGGCCCAGAGACAATGCCATGTGTGTGTTCAAACATTCACCTACAACACCAGTGCTTATGATTTTGGGAGGGGCAGAGACAGGAAGATGACTGTGGCTTCCTGAAAGCCAGCTCAGCAAGAAACCCAGTCACAAGGGGATAAGTTATGGAGGAAAAGAGTAGATCACACTATACCCTTCCCTAGCCTCTGAACTTACCTGTACAGTTCTCTATGTAGACTCACATAAATATGATTAAAATATGCAAGAGGTTATTTTGCATAGCTTATATTCAAAAGCAATGTTGTTTTAGACTAGAAACCTGAGGACTTTATATCATTATAGTTCCTGGAGCAAACTCCCAAGATATAGATGATGGGTATATCTTCTTACTGTGCAAAGGAAACCTCAGTTAAGTGTGTGTGTCAGTGACTCCAAACAGCTTTCCTCCTCTATGTTCCTTTATATAGCATAGAATGATCTGTAAATAATGAAAATATGAAAACAAAGCTTTTTTGAGATTTTAGGCTTGTGTTAAAATCATATTTATAACATTGTATTAAGTGGAAGTGAAATCTTCAGCTCTCAGGAACAATACAGTCAATGCTGTAGGCTTCTGTTTTGTCCCATTGTGAACAAAATTAATTGCACATCAACAGGTCCCACACTTTTAACTAAATCAGGGAGAAGGGCTATGTTTCCGTACAAATAAGTAATGTCAATGTGATTATTCAAGTAGAAATCTGGCAGGGTTAGGATGCGTTTGGCTTATGTGATAGTGATGACTGATTAGTCTCTTGTTATTCAAATAACCCTTACCTCTGAGAAAAGACAAGTAATGATATAAGATATACTACAAAGTGACATGGACACTTATTACTAGATTTCATTTTCCTTTACATACTTTAGTTGTTTGAAAAATTGTGGCCCACAGAAGCTCAAATATTCAAAGGTGTTAGTTTTCCAGGTGGTGAGATGTTAAGAAAGAATTAGGATTTGTATTTTTATTAAAGGAGATTTGTCACTATTCTTTGAAATATCAAAAATCCATCAGGCTCTCTCTCTCTCATTCTTACTCTCTCCTCATTCTCTCTCTGTCTCTGTCTCTTTGTCTCTGTCTCTGTCTCTATCTCTGTCTCTCTCTCTCTCTCTCTCTTTCATTCTCTGTCTTTCTCTGTCTATGTTTGTTGTCTGTAGTATTGCTTGTGAGCTCTCAGCTACTGCTCTACACATGTGTGCCTGAGTGTTGCCATGGTGTTTACCATGATGTCCTGGAGTAGCCTTCTGAAACTTTAAGACCACAATTAAATATTTCATCTTATAATTTGTTGTGGTCATGATGTCTCACATCGTTAGAACAGTAACCAAGACATCCATATTCCAGTTAATTTTTTCAATCATTCTGTATTTATTTCATTAAAGTTACCTTTTGTCCATTGAAAAGTTTTAAGAATACTATTAAAGATACTGAACAAATAGTGCAAGTAGGAGTGGCACTGTTAGGAAGTGTGGCCTTGTTGAAGTATGTGTGACCCTGTTGGAGTAGATGTGGCCTTGTTGGAGGAAATGTAATACTGTGCTTGTGGACTTTGAGGTCGGGTATGCTTAAGCTGTCCCCAGTGTGACACACAGTCTCTATCTTCTACCTGTGTATCAAGATGTAAAACTCTCAGCTCCTTCTCTAGCATTGTGTCTGTCTGAATGCTTCCATATTTCCAGGCATGATAATAATGGAGTAAACCTCTGAAAACAAGTTACAAAGTGTTCAAGAGTTACTGTGATCCTGTAGACTCTTCATGGCAAAAAAACCCAAACTAACACAAACACAAACATTCAAAAACACATTTGATATTTTGACTATTCTTGGCATAGGGAGTGGCACTACTGGGAGCTAATAACCTTGTTGAAGTAAGTTTGGCCTTGTTGAAAGAAATTTATCTTTGTGAACATGGACTTTAATGCCCTCTGCCTAGCTGCCTGAAAGCTAATCATTTCCTAGCACCCTTCAGATGAAGATGTAGAACTGTCAGCTCCAAATGCACATGCCTGCCAGGATCCTGCCATATTCCTACCTTGATGATAATGGACTGAATTTCTGAACCTGTAAGCCAGGGTAAATTGAAAAGTGTCTCTGCTGATAGTTGGTTGCTATTCCAGAAAGACCAAAAGTTATGACGTACCATCCAGAGTCTGAGAATACATTGGTTTAGCTTCTAGCATTTGACAGAAAACAGGATTAACAAGACAATGAGAATATAAAACTTCCTATTTCATAGAGACACATGGGTTATAGATCTGCGGAACTCAAGGTTTCATGGGTGGTATGGTAGGGTGATTAGTGTCTGTATATGAGTGCAGTGTCTGTTCCCAAGTCTGATGTCACACATACACATATGTTCAGTAATGAGTAGAATATCTTCAACACTTGCTCTCTTAGAGTGAAACCCTCTCACCATTTTGACTAGTTTGACTGGCCAATACACTATTGGGATATCTACCTGTCTCCACCCCACAGTGTTGCAGATATGAATAGACATGCCTGGAATTTTACAGAGGTGCTGAGAATACATGAACTCCACTGAGCCATCTTCCCAGCCCCAAGCAGGGTATTGTTTATTGAAATCAATGATCATATCAGTAGAGAAATGAAAACCAACATGACCCTGATATTTTACCTTACCTCCACCTTACACCAACTAAATGAATTTTAAAAATAAATTTAATTTATGTCCAAATGAATCCAGATTTCATTCTAATGAAAGATAAATTTGGAGTGTATCCAGATGAAAGCTATGTTAGTATATTTTTGGCCTTTTATATTGAGAATAACCTATATTTTCGGTACACTAGGAGAGCAAATGCATGTAAATGAGTTCAACCAAAGAAAATCTTTGTTCCAGTGAATTTCTTTGTAAAATAAAGTTGAAAATCATGCATTTCAGGTATATATATATAATTATTTTGAGTATGTTATTATGGGTTCATGTGAGTTTTCTTGGATTCCGATTGCAGAATTAGAGTATAGGGAACCTGATTATGTGGCACTATTATTTTTTATTAATTAGTTCATTCATTGTCCACCTTCCTACTGTTCCACATCCCATATCTACTGCCCATCCCCTGTCTCCAAGGGAAAGTCCCCATCCTACCGGATCTCTAAACACCTTGATGTCTCTAGTTTGTTGAGAATTTGGTGCATCATTTCTGATTGAATAGAGATCAAGCAGATTTTTTTCTGTGTATGTTTTAGAGACCTTCTGATAGTTCATATATGCTGCCTGTTTGGTTGTCTAGCATTTGGGAGAATTCTAGGTCCATAGCATTTGAGACAACTGGTCCTGTCAGCCTCCTTCAGTCTTTCTCAAATTAAACCAATGGTTTTGCTGATTCTGTCCATTGGTTGTTTGCATACATCTGGATCTGACTGTTTCACCTGCTCATTATTTCTTCATAAGTACAGTCATCCTAGCATTCATATTACAAGTATCTGAATTCAGAAACATACAGAGGCTGTGTACTGCAAGCAGGTCTTCTGCAAAAGCAATATATAATATAAGTACTAAAATTGATATCAGTGCTCTACAATATTCTATTCTATGTGATGAAATCTCTCTCTCTTTCTCTCTCTCTCTCTCAATATATATATTCCTCTAACACTTAGTATGAATAAAAATACTCTTATATTCTCTCCTACAAAGGAGATGATATTGGCATGTCATCTGCAACATTCATTCACTTTCCTACACAGTTTGTGCTTTCTCTTAGCAATCAACTAATATCTAAATCACACATGCACTCAGATTACAAAGTAAGGTATCTGAGCTCATACAAACTATTATTCTGAGTCAGAGTAGTTGGAGGACAATTCCAAACTGTAGTTACGTCCAAGAGCATGGACTTTAACAACTTGTGAATCAGTAGAAGAGACAATGTATAGATGCGTTTGTTTCTTTTGGTTTGGTTTGGTTTAGCTTATTGTGGTTACCCACAATCATTATAAGAAATACAGAGAAACACAAATTAATGCCTGTATCTTGAACTGAATGCAAACAGGGGCCTTAGAACCAACATTATATTTCTGTTACAATATACAATATATATTTTTAGAGATTTTTTTTATTTATTAGCTATTATACCCACTGCAACAAGTTTAAGAAATATTCCTAGTGACCCAAATAGCAGCTTTATGATTCAGATGCAGATATTTTCACCCAATCAATGGATTGAAGCATCTGACCCCTGTTGTTGAATTAATGAGGTCAAAGATATTAAAGAAGAGGGCATCCCTGTGGTAGGATCCCTGTCTCAATTAAAGTGTTCCCCCAAGATGTCTGAAATTGTGGCCCAACAAAGAGACAGAATGCACCTGCTGATATGAGGCCTGCAACACACATACAGGAGAGGATTGCTGGGAGGAGAACTCTACAATTCCACTCTCCCCACTGGAGGGCATTTCATCTAATGTTTTTTTTTTTTTTTTATTCCTGAGAGTCTCTCACATCCCAGGTCTCTGGTTTACTCTAGAGCGTTTTCTCATTTCCTCCTTCACAAAGTTGCCTGTTTCCATTCTTTTCGCTGGTCTTCATCAATTCAGTCCTGTTTCCCACAACCACAGTACCTGATAAAATTCCTCTATTCTCCTTCTTGTCCCATTTCCCACCCAGGTCTCTCCCTTCCCCTATCTGTATTGATTTTTTAACCTTCTTATCATTTCTAATTATGTTTATGACTAATAAAATAATTGAAGTTTATTTTTTTGATTCATTATCTTATTGGTTTCCAAAGGGATGATATACAAATACCAAAGGTACATTGGTTTAATTTTATTTCATTTCATTTGATTTTTGAGATAGGCAGTTAGTATGTTTTGTATTCTCCAGGAAGGTCTAGAGTGTTGAGGTTCAGCATTCCATGCTAGTACTATTACAGGTATGTAAAAACTTAACTGGCTTTAATTGGTTATAATAAAATAGTCCCAAAAAAATCTATAAACACTATAAAATAAACACCTTCCAGTCTGAGAGATGAAAATATTTCCTGTTCATTTACAAACCTCATTGATAGAAAGTATATTTGTTTCTTGAAACAAACTAAACTGCTAACTGAGTGCCATGATTAGCCCCCTCTCTGGTTTCCAGGCTCTGCAGCTTCTCTCTGTTCCCATTATTATTGATGCTCTCGAACAGGGGAATGCCAGGCCTACGACAGGAGAGTGAGTGGGTAAGGGGAAGGGTTGGGGGAACATACAGGGGAATTTTGGGATAGCATTTGAAATCTAAATGAAGAAAACATCTAATTGAAAAAAAAAACTTAAGTGTATTCACATATGTACACAGGGACATGTGGCACATATGTACATAATTTAAAATTATCATTCCTTTTCAATACTCTGTTTTTCATTTATTTTATTATTATTAATATATATGGCAATTCTGAAACTTACTTTGTAGACTAGAATGTCCTCAAACTGAGATTTGCCTACCTCTGCCTTCCAAAAACTGAGATAAAGGTGTGTGCCACCACCACCTGGCTTCCGAAATATTTTTTACTTAGTGGGAGATGTCCATTATTTTTTTCCTGTTAGGATATATCAAAATCATCAAGATGTCATATTTCCTTAATCAATTTATGAGATTAAATCAATCCCTGTAAAAATATTTCAGGTACTTTTGGAGACAGGTAAGTTTACAAGAAACATCATTTAAAAAATATTTTATTTCTGGAGCCAAAACCTTGAGTAGACCTTGCATGCAAACTCTGTAGCTAGCCTTATAACACCCGGAGGCAACTCCACTGCCAGGCATCTAACATTCATAGGATCCGATGATCAGACAAGAGGAAGACACAACATCTTTCCCCAACACCTTGAGTAGAGGGTAACAGAAAGACACAGGCATGCAGGAACACCACCAGACCAGTGGTATGGATTGCATCCATTCTGTCAGGGACAGGGCCCTGAGCAGTCCTTGGATGCAAACTCAGCAGCCAGCCCCATAACACCCAGAGGAAGCTCCACTACCTGAAGATCTAACATGGCCAGGGTCAGAGGATCCCAGGAACCTAGGAGCTTAGTCACACCAGGATCTCAAGGTTCCAAGGGCAGCTTGACTCCCAGGATGTCAGACCCACCCAGCATCTCATAATCACAGTATACCGTAATAACAGGATCACAGAGACAGCTAGACTTTGAAGAGTTATGACACAACCAATATCACAGGAAGGACAGTCTGATGTAGCCAGGGCATGTAGCACTTGAGATATCCAGATGGTGAGAGGCAAGGATAAGTTAATAAGCAGGAGAAACCAAAGTTATTTGGAATAATCAGAACCCAACACTTGCACCATATCAAGTGGATAACCCAACACACCCTAAAAGTAAGACATGGATCTAAAGTCACTTCTCATAGTGATGATGAAGGACTTTAAGAAGGACATTAGTAACTCTCTTTACAAAATGCAGGAGAACACAGATAAACATGTAGAAGTCCTTAAAGAGGAAACACAAAAATCTGTTAAATAGATTCAGGAAAACACAATCAAACAGGTGAAGGAGCAGAACAAAACCATCCATGATCTAAAAATGGAAATAGAAACAATTGACAATTCTCACTTAGGCCATGAAGCTATGGGACATTCCCATTTACTGAGATCCAGAGGAGTAGCCATTTGGAAGATTGTGTCCCTAAATGTGAAGGTTGTGCTGAAACTCTTATGAAAATTGAGAACAATTTTAAATATGAAAGAAAAAAAAACACACATTAAAAATTCATGTAGGCAAAATTGACAGCCTTCTATGTGTCACAAAACACACAAGCAGAGATTACAATTACAATAATTATTTTTATATCAAGGGGTCAAAACTCCTGATACAATCAATGTCCAAGAAGAGATATTTAGAGCACACACTCACCGGGGACAAACTGTCATGACTGGGACAGCATGGCAGGAAACAAAATGTTGATCTGTTTCATTGAGGGCCAGCATGGGGCCTTCTTACACTTTTGTGGAATAAGCAGCCAAGAGTTAGGTCAGAAATAGCCAGCTCCCTCAATTATGCCAAAGTAACCTATTTCTGCTAGGGAACAGTCCCAAATGTTCCACAAACTTGCTAGACTGTTCCACTAGTTTGAGACACCTGTGACTGTGGGAAAATTTCACACCCAATCTTAATAAAACTGAACCAGGCATGTGTAAAATACTTTTTGAAAATAGTTTCATTTCAATTCAGGAAAAAGGACAGAGAGCCCTGCTTTGTAATGGATGGAGTTAGTCTTTAGCTTCCATTGTGCACCCTAAATGAAACATAGTGTAAAAGAAGCAGTTTTCTATGTAGCAAGTAAGGAGTGAAAACAACACACTAATGGAGATAAAATGCAAAGAACCGGGATATATAGTAACAATTCCAATTATAAGTGTGAAAAAACAAATATACATATATGTGAGTTGTGCTTGTTATTTCCCTAATGGTTTGATTGTACAGGATAAAAAACAATAGTCTGTCCCTATTGGCCACAGTTTCATTCATCATTGTGTTAGTGGATCCAATCTAGGAATTAATCATCAGGGTTTGACAGCAAAATCCATCGGCTCAATACACCAGACATTAGCTGGAAAGTGAGGTACAAGTAGGTAATATCCTTTGGTTTCTTCTCTCTGAGTCTGTTATATGGGCGTCCTGTCATTGTTTGTTATTGTTGTTGTTTGTTGTTTTAAAATTTGAAATATTGAATGCAAAAGCAAGTGGCAGGAGCCCAACAGGTCTTTGCATTCTTACTTTCTCCTTTCCATCACTCTCCAATTCTTCCAATCCCCAGCTTTCATTCAAGAAACAATCATCAGAAACAATTGAAAATAAGACTCCTTCATCATCTTTACTTTGTGCTTGCATGTTGGCTGTAATCATCTTGAAAACATTAAAAATCAGGCTAAGATTCTGCCTATGTTTGATAGGGTTTCATTGCTGTGAAGAGACACCATGACTCAGGCAACTCTTATAAAGGAAAATTTAATAGAGGTTGTCTTACAGTTTTAGAGGGTCAGGTCAGTACATTATTATCATGGTGGGAAGCATGGCAACATCCAGGTAGAAGGGGCGATGTAGAAGGAAAGAAGTTTTCTATATCTTAATCTGAAAGCAAACAGGAGGAAGCTTGTGGCCAAAGCAGCAAGGAAAAGCATCTCTCTTCATCACTGGGCAGAGTTTGAGCACTAGATAAAAGCCAGCCTACACAATGATCAAGGCCACATCTGCTAATAGTGCCACTTCCCATGGGCCAAGGATATTCTAATTATCAAACTGCTACATACCTGCAAATACTCCTGTATGCATGTATGCACACACACACAAAGACACACACACACACACACACACACACACACACACACACACACACACACACACACACACACACTTTCATGCCTATTGCACGTGAGATTGCATAAAAATATATTTGTCTATTTACACATATATTTATTTTTTACTTACTTGCTTGCTTGCTTATTGCTTACTTATTTACTTATTTACTTACTTACTTAGTTTTAAAGGTTTTGCTGAAGAACTTTGTACATAAACATAATGAGTTTGAGTAAATCCATCACCATCTTCTCCTCCTTGAATTGCTCTCCATTTCTCCTGTATCACTTTTAGCCTTAATTCCATGCACATTTTAATAAAGACCACTGAGTGAATTTAGTGCTGACTACATATGTGGGGTTAGGGAAACACATCCACTGGAACATGGGCAGCCTCTGAGGAGCCAAATCTATGAAGAAAACTGGCCCTCACACCTGCAGCCACTAATTGCCACTTTTTGGGGGTGAAATTTTCTCTGCTCCCCCATCTATTCTTCAAGAACTGTGAGACAGAAAATTTTAAAAAAAGGTGTTGAGATCTGCTTAGAAAGGACTTTAATCTCAGGATATGGGAATCAAAACCAGGTAGAGATGAATTCTCTGCTGATCTGCACAGGAAAGCACAGAAATCTAGGACTATACAGAAATATCCAGTTCCAGAGAAGAAAAACAAAAGAAACAGGGAGGAATTGGGAAGTACAAATAAGAATTTGAATGTACAGATTGTAAATCCTGTCTCTGGGAATAATAATCAAGATACTTTGAAAGGAACAATCAAGCCATGTTTAAAAGACTGGACACACCATTTGGCATATGTTATATAAATCAGTAAAAATAATTAAAAATGTCTCATTAAAATTCACAACAGTCCCCTTAAGTTTTTTCTTCTGGTTTTCTTCTTTAAATATCTTATTGAATCTGAAGTGATGGCTCAGCATTTCTGAACACTGGCAGCTCATGCACAGCATACACTTGGACTTGCCACATTTCCATAGGCTGTTTACAACTTCTTCTATTTTAGTAACCACAGGGAATCCACACTCCCCCTTCCCATGAGACAATGTATCCATACCTATACAGAGAATTCAAAACAAACAAAATCTCTTCAATCTGTCTCACCAATCATACATTAGGTCCAATGCTTGGGTGCTTTCTGTTTCAGGCTCACAATGATCAATGGTATATACTTTCTAGGTTGTATAACTGCACTTCATTTCTCTACCAGGAACCTTTCCTCAGATTCTGTCCTCATCAAGAATCCCATCTAATACCATCAGACACTTCTATGCATCAGAGGGAACAAGGTCTAGCTGTGTGCCTTGCAGGTTGGGTAGAGCACTGTCAATATCCCTTCTCCTCCAGCAAACCCTCTCAAGGCTCACAACAGTTGTCTTCCAGGATAAAATCTGATTGCCTAAGAGAAGGAGCAAATCATCTCTGCTTGCTCTAATGTCTAAATGACATTGCAGATTAAGAAAAAACCTAGAGCTTCCCCAAGATTCTCAGTCCGGGAGCATTTGGACAATCCATTACTTTCATAGGGTCCAAAATTTTTTGAATTCTACAGACCAATGAATTGTCCCATTAGAAGCCACCTTTCCAGCAGGTAGCAGCAGCTCCAACTGCTGTCTCCAAAGGCAGTTAAACAAAAGCAACCTGAAGAGGCAGGTGAACTGCTCCTGGTCCCACCAAGGTGACTTTGGTTTCTGGTGGGAGGGGGCAATTACATGCTGTGAGAATTCTGTTCTGTTGATGTGCTCACCCACCAAAACACTCCTCTTGGAAAGACCAGGAATGAGTTCCTCTTCCAAAATCCCTCCTCTTGCATGTGGTGTTCATTCCATGGGTGTGGGGAGTAGGCTCTATTCCTTGGGTACTCTGTTTCTAAATGAGGTGACACACAGTGATCACTCTCTCCTACCTTTCACAGATGATTGAGACTCCTAATCTAGACATTATTTATTTATTTATTTTTTCAATCTGCGAAGGCAGATATGGTTGTTTGTTAACATTACAGTTTGCATGGACACTTCTTATATGTAATACATCAGAGGACAGAAGAGGATACAGCAGCATATGCTGCTGGAATTACAGGGAGGATGAGAAAGAAAGGGGGGCAGGGAGTGAGAGGGAAAGAGAGAAACACAGACTGAGACTGAGATACAGAGAGATAGCAATACAGAGAGTGGGGAAGTTAGAAGGAAAGAGAGAGAGGCAGAGAGACAGAGAGACAGAGAGACAGAGAGACAGAGAGACAGATAGAGAGACAGAGAAACAGTCACAATGTAATTGCTGGAAATTGAAGCCACGACCTGTGTGATAGCAGCAAGTCTGTCAACACATACATTGTCTCTTGAGATTTTGGCTCCAATTTTGAATTGGCCAAGAAAGACCTGATGCTATGTATTCTGGAGTTGACCTTGTGTATACCATCGTATTCCTGGAAACAGTTTCATATTTAGGGAACATGACCTTTAATCAGTCTTGATGCATCTCACATATCCTATGCCCAGACACCAAAGGAGACATATGGAAGGTTTCCTGTTGTGGTCTGGTAAAAGGACGCCATTCCTGACAAGAATCTCCAGAAGAATAAAGCCAATACAGTCGAAACAACCTTAGCCCTGGTCAGAGTGAGATACCTGCCTTCTTAAGGCTTCTCAGTACAGCTTTATATAGTGTATTAGCTTACTCTTGGTTAGAATTCACCACAGATCACAAACATCCTATTCAGATTTCTCTCTCTTTATCTATTTTTTTCTTGTTGTAGTGGTGGTGACTTTTTAAGAGAGCCTTATAAGAATTAATTTACTCTTAGATGAATTTGGACCTTTTGAGAAAGGTTGTGTTCCTACACCATTTTTCGCTCATGAGAAAATGGGGAGGTGGTACATGGCTTAGAGTATAAGATCATTGGCCCCTGTGCACAGGTTCCAGGATTCAATTACCAGGGCCCATCTTCTTTGTCACAGCCACAGGTAAGTGCTGTTTCAGGGGATCTGATACTATCTAACTTCTGATCTCTACACGGTCCAGTTTAGTGCACAGGCAGCAGACACACCCCTTCAGGTAAAACATTCATAAAATAGAAATAATGAAAATTCTACAGTTTACCAATTGCCATATAAAACTTGATTTCCAAATGATCACACATACTATTAGGAGAGGACCTCAAAATGTGGATGTAGGTCAAAAATTTTGATATATTTGATACTTATTTTTTCATTCTTTTCTGTTTTACACCACCTAGGACCCCACATCCCAATGACCTGGAGGAGAGTAAGCCAGAGTTCTTCCATAGTCTTTGCTTCAGTTCCTGTCTCCACTTACCAGCTCTGATTAAGGTGTTGTCCAGACTTCCATAGATAACACAGTTTAAAACCTGAAAGTTGAAAACAGATAGAATCCATTACATCATTTGGTAGTTTTGGGTCCCAATTTTTATCTCATTGAAATCAAGACAGGACTGTATGCTTGCAATAATGTTATCTGCCTGTGCTTAAACTTCTGACTAAAAAACTCTTTGTTCAAAACAGTGGAGTGACCGATGAGCATCAGACAGTTACATAGCAATTGTTGCCCTATGAATTTGGATACATCTCTGATTATATTGAAGATTGAAAATCAATTAAATGGTTTTAGTAGTAGGTAGACAGGCACCTAGTGTTGATGTAAAACAAATTCCACAGTAGATCAGTTCTAAAACTACATTATTCTGCATGATATCTCAGCACTAATGAATAGGCAGCTGCACAAGCAAAAGAAGAGGAAAAGGAAGAAACACAGGCAGACACAGATGCAGAGGTTGAGAAACAGGCTGAGATAGAGAATGAAGAAGGAGAAAAAGAAGGACAGGCAGAGTCACAGGGACAGTCAAAGGGAGATTCAGAATCAGAGACAGAGTCAGAATGTGTGGTGTGCATGTACCTAGTGTGTGTCTTTCTAATTTTTAGACCTTTTAGGAAGTTACATTTACTCCAGTGTCCTCAGAGATGGGGTGATTGGTTGCAACAAATTTCTCAGATTACAACCAGTATACCAAGACATGGTTTCTGTCTAATTGACCACACAGACCCAAGGAATACTTATAATAGGAGAGATCCCAGGCTAATGGTTTTCTTTCTTATAATAAGTCTGTCTCTCCCAGTCACAGAATAAAAGGAAATTATGATTCATTGGAAAAGAACACATAAATGGCTCCAGAAACTCAGCCAAGTCTATTAAGATATATATATATATATTATCACAAAGCTCTCACACAACTTTTTAAAAATCCTAATCCTGTACTGGATTCATCTTCTAAGTATACACTGTATGTTATATATAGTATATCATAAAATACTAAATAGGAATATCTAGCTATGTACACTGAATGTATACTGTGAGGAGCTGCCCTTTCAATCTCCATTACAAGATGGCGCTGACATCCGTTGTTCTAACTGGTAAAGAAATAGTCTGTGTATGTGCTGGGGTATTTTTCCATTCTTTGTGCCCTTCCTGTTCTGTGGCGTCATATGGGCTGATAGTGAGCAGCCCTTAGGGTGAAATATGTCTCTAACACTTCTTGTGGTCTATTTAAGGACCGAGTTTCCTGTGTTCTAAGCCTCCTCGCCCAAAAGCTAATCATCTTTCTCTTGAGATGGATTAAAGCTATGCTGCAGAAGGATCTGAGTGTGTCCTGTGTGTGTGTGTTCTCGCCGGTGAGACTCTTTATCATCACAGACACAGTATACTGCATGCACAGACCATTAGTACTGTAACTCCATGGATAAATCATGTTCATGAAGCAACACTAACAGAGATTTACACACAATATTTGCATTTCATTTGTGTTCCCGAGATGAAAATTATTTTCATCAACACACATGGCACTGCATAGAACAGGTATGACTAATATTAAAATAGTAAACAGCTGACTGCAAGAAGTATAGAAATCAGAGTTAGTAAGTCTTTGGTGGAATACTATATTTACATACTCACAACATCCATTAGTGAAGAACTCCTGCTGCATTAACTTTGCACAAGATTTATTGTCAAAACTTGTACTTTTAGTCTGGTGGATGGTGGTTGGTTACACAAGTTGGTTGTGGTTTGTTAGTAGCCATAATTAAAGGAGAAGAACAAGGAAAGAAATTAAATTCAGAGATTTTCTAATTCCTCTCTCTAATATACCCTTATTTTTGTCCTATCTAGCGTTAGGGGTTATAAAAAGAAGATCCTAGAAAATATCAAACACCAACTATAAAAATGAATCCTTAATTACTGTCCACCAGAAACCACCAATTGTGAAGAAATACACTTTATCTTCTTTATCATAAGTTTTAAAGGACTCTCTTCAATAGCTTCCTGACTGGACTGTTCTTTTTTCTTCTGTGTTCTTTTTCCTTGTGTGTGTGTGTGTGTGTGTGCATGAGGGTGAGTGTGTGTGACTTCCTTTGCATAATACCTTCCTGTGTTGTTAACCATTCATATTTGCTGTGGATTTACTCACAACAAACAGATAAACTGAACTGAATTGTGAGTATCTTCTTTTTTTGGTGTCTGTTTTGTTTTTCTTTTCTGGTGGTGGGTTTAGCATGTATGCAAATCAAACACTACCATCGAGTCACATCTCTAGCTTAGACAGGGATTTGAACTCTTTAACACTAGTTATTTCTCTCCATATTACTGTAACATTATAATGTTTTTATTGTACTCCTGATCTGTTACTGAAATTTTATTTCCATTTATTCCAAATTTATGTAGGTGCTAAACAACGTCAACCCATTGCTGATATTTTTTGTTAATAAGGCAACTTGATCAATAAATGACTTCTTTTTCTGACTAGTGCCATATTGTGTTTTCTTGAAGACTTGTATCTTAAGCCGGAGCAGAAACTTGTAATGTACACTTGAGGAGGGTTTTTTTTTTGGGATTTGGTGGTTATTTCAATGTATTAAATGAATGTCAGGTGCCTGATGTTCTATCAGAGTAATGGTGCTCCTTAAGCTACATGTTCATCTTTATGTTCTCATACACTTTTCAGAACAATATTTTTCAGTACCACAGAGCAAATGTTACAGGTTCTTAGCTTTTAAACTCTCAGTAAACACCAAAGTCTCAATTTTGGACTTCAGTGCAGCCTCTTCTCTAAAAGCTAGTCAGAGGATGCTTAGTCCTGTGAGCCCAATCCTTTCTTTTTATTCCAAGCATGGAGGGAAAATGGCATGCCCTGTAAGGGTTTTGCAATTAGAGATTCTGAAGTCAGCAGATCATACTTGTCACCCTATTGAGTTTGCTCATCTGTAATAGCAAGTGAAAGAGTGGTAATCAGTACCATGATGGCTCAAAAGAAGTCTAGAACACCACTGCATTCTGCCCCCTTGTGGGTGCCATCCCTGTCACAATTTGAAGAGAAACAGTGCTCCTTCCAGGAAGCTGCAGGGAATTAACTGCACTCCTCTGTATGCTGTCAGACCCAGCCTCTAGGTCTGGACTGACTCTCCTTAAGGATAGTCACTTACCCTCATGGCCCCAGTCCCTAATTCTCTCTCAGTTCTCCACAAAACAGGAGACTCTCTTTATTTTTTGTGCCAAATGATGTCAGCTTCATTTCAAATATCCTGATAAACTAAACTGGTTGGGTCTTAAAATAATTTCTTTCTCTCAACCACCTATTTACCAGGAAAACTGTCGGTGAGAATGGCTGAGACATCTAGTCTGGGCGAGTTTCCCATGATTAAGGGCAGGGAATAGGAAGATAAGGCCAACTTATTAATATACTTCCAAAGTCTAGTTTTAATTGGCATCTCTAATGCTGTGCAGAAGAAATGTGAGATTGTGAGGTGACTTCACAGATTAATATAAGAGGTGAGTCTAGAAAATCAGGAGCTGTCTATTGAGAACAGCACTGGACCATGGCCCTCCTTTGAGGATTTACACTTTAAAGCTGAGATAAACTGTAAAAAAATTATGTCTTTCTTAAGTTTATGCCATGGAACGTCCACATAATATCTTAGTTCATTGGTGTGATGTTTTTATACATGGCTGTAAATGCTTTTATGTTAACCTGTGTGTGCTAGTAAGTGTTTGCCGTCTTGACATGAAGCTAAAGTCACCTGGGAAGAGGGAACCTCAAATTGGATCTGTCTACATTAGATGAGGCTATAGCCATGTTTATTTGTTTTCTTAGAAAATTTTCTTTAAATTTTCCATCTTATGTGACCTGAAAGTATCCATCTCCCTGTTTATCCTCCTACCATCGAACTCAGAGACACAGTGAAACTAACAGAAGTTATGGGCCAAATGAATTTAACAGATACTTATAGAACATCAACCAAAAACAAGAACACACATAATATGCACTCATTCTTAAGTGTATATTAGGCAAAAAAAAAAAAAAAACATGGAATACCCATGATACAATTCATTGATACTATCCATTATCTCTACCTCTGGTCAGGATTATTTTTCTGACTTTTCTTTGCATAGATTCCTGATTCTTGAAGGAGAGAGCTCGATAAAGGCATCCTCTTTAATCTTTAATTCTCTGAGTCTCTCACTCTCTGTGCATTGTCCAGTTGTGTCTTTCTGTGATTATTACCAGATTTGTAGGAAACTCACCTCTGATGAAGGCTGAGGCATATATACTAACATATGGGTGGAGCTATTAGGATTCATGAGAAGTCATTTTACTGCTGTGGTTATTTAACAAAATTTATGATGGCAGATTTTCACTTAGTGTTTTATGACCTTTCTAGTCTCAGATGCTTGGCCTGATATTTCCCTCCACATTTAACCCTCCTATTTTAGTGTCTTCTTCATTCCTTTATACCACTATATTCTACTTCCCCTTTCTTGGAAGAACTCCTCCTTCTTTATGGTTCCTTACTAGATAGCTCATCTCTGTTACCCTAAATGAAAAACAAACATATATAAACCTTACAAGCTAACTCCATACATAGGTGAAAACATGCAATTTGTGTCATTCTGGGTCTGATTTGACTGTTGGATATTTCCCCCCCTTTTTTTTTTAGATACTTCAGTCCTTCTTTTTTAAAAAATATTTTTATTACGTGTTTTCCTCAATTACATTTCCAATGCTACACCAAAGGTTCCCCATACCCTCCTCCCCAATTCCCTACCCACCAATTCCCATTTATTTTTTGGCTCTAGCATTGCCCTGTACTGGGGCATATA